>NW_028270147.1:6184227-6484227 GCF_037043375.1 Chiloscyllium plagiosum
GGAGTGGGGAGAGGAGAGGGGGGAGGAGAGGGGGGGAGGGGGGAGGAGAGGGGGGGGAGTGGGGAGAGGAGAGGGGGGAGGAGAGGGGGGGAGGGGGGAGGGGAGGGGGGAGAGGAGAGGGGGGAGGAGAGGGGGAGAGGGGGGGGGGGGAGGGGGGAGGAGAGGGGGGGGAGGGGGGAGGAGAGGGGGGGGGAGGGGGGGAGAGGAGAGGGGGGAGGAGAGGGGGGGAGGGGGGAGGAGAGGGGGGGAGGGGGGAGGAGAGGGGGGGGGAGGGGGGAGAGGAGAGGGGGGAGGAGAGGGGGGGAGGGGGGAGAGGAGAGGGGGAGGAGAGGGGGGGAGGGGGGAGAGGAGAGGGGGGAGAGGAGAGGGGGGAGGAGAGGGGGGGGGAGGGGGAGGAGAGGGGGGAGGGGGGAGGAAGGGGAGGGGGGAGGAGAGGGGGGGGGAGGAGAGGGGGGGAGGGGGGAGGAGAGGGGGGGGGAGGAGAGGGGGGGAGGGGGGAGGAGAGGGGGGGAGGGGGGAGAGGAGAGGGGGGAGGGAGGAGAGGGGGGGGAGGGGGGAGGAGAGGGGGGGAGGGGGGAGGAGAGGGGAGGGGGGAGGAGAGGGGGGGGGAGGAGAGGGGGGGAGGGGGGAGGAGAGGGGGGGGGGAGGAGAGGGGGGGAGGGGGGAGGAGGGGGGAGGAGAGGGAGGGGGGGGGGAGGAGAGGGAGGGGGGGGGAGGAGAGGGGGGGAGGGGGGAGGAGGGGGGGAGGGGGGAGGGGGAGGAGGGGGGGAGGGGGGTGGAGGGGGGGAGGAGGGGAGGAGGGGAGGAGAGGAGGAGGGGGGAGGAGAGGGGGAAGGGGGAGGAGGGGGGAGGAGAGGGGGAAGGGGGAGGAGAGGGGGAAGGGGGAGGAGGGGGGAGGAGAGGGGGAAGGGGGAGGAGAGGGGGAGGGGGGAGGAGAGGGGGAGGGGGGAGGAGAGATTGGGGGGGATGGCAGAGAGAGAGAGAGTGGGGGGATGGCAGAGAGAGAGAGAGTGGGGGGGATGGCAGAGAGAGAGAGAGTGGGGGGGGATGGCAGAGAGAGAGAGAGAGTGGGGGGATGGCAGAGAGAGAGAGAGAGTGGGGGGGATGGCAGAGAGAGAGAGAGAGTGGGGGGATGGCAGAGAGAGAGAGAGAGTGGGGGGGATGGCAGAGAGAGAGAGAGTGGGGGGGGGATGGCAGAGAGAGAGAGAGAGTGGGGGGATGGCAGAGAGAGAGAGAGAGTGGGGGGGATGGCAGAGAGAGAGAGTGGGGGGATGGCAGAGAGAGAGAGAGAGAGTGGGGGGGATGGCAGAGAGAGAGAGAGTGGGGGGGGATGGCAGAGAGAGAGAGAGAGTGGGGGGATGGCAGAGAGAGAGAGAGAGTGGGGGGGATGGCAGAGAGAGAGAGAGAGTGGGGGGATGGCAGAGAGAGAGAGAGTGGGGGGGGATGGCAGAGAGAGAGAGAGAGTGGGGGGATGGCAGAGAGAGAGAGAGAGTGGGGGATGGCAGAGAGAGAGAGAGAGTGGGGGGATGGCAGAGAGAGAGAGAGAGTGGGGGGGATGGCAGAGAGAGAGAGAGTGGGGGGGGATGGCAGAGAGAGAGAGAGAGAGAGGGGGGGATGGCAGAGAGAGAGAGTGGGGCGGATGGCAGAGAGAGAGAGAGAGTGGGGCGGATGGCAGAGAGAGAGAGAGTGGGGGAGATGGCAGAGAGAGAGAGAGAGAGAGAGTGGGGGGGATGGCAGAGAGAGAGAGAGAGAGAGAGAGAGTGGGGGGGGATGGCAGAGAGAGAGAGAGAGTGGGGGGGATGGCAGAGAGAGAGAGAGAGAGAGTGGGGGGGATGGCAGAGAGAGAGAGAGTGAGGGGGATGGCAGAGAGAGAGAGTGGGGGGGATGGCAGAGTGAGAGAGAGAGAGAGAGAGTGGGGGGGATGGCAGAGAGAGAGAGTGGGGGGGATGGCAGAGTGAGAGAGAGAGAGAGTGGGGGGGATGGCAGAGTGAGAGAGAGAGAGTGGGGGGGATGGCAGAGTGAGAGAGAGAGAGTGGGGGGGATGGCAGAGTGAGAGAGAGAGAGTGGGGGGGATGGCAGAGAGTGAGAGAGAGTGGGGGGGATGGCAGAGTGAGAGAGAGTGGGGGGGATGGCAGAGTGAGAGAGAGTGGGGGGGATGGCAGAGTGAGAGAGAGTGGGGGGGATGGCAGAGAGAGAGAGAGTGGGGGGGATGGCAGAGAGAGAGAGAGTGGGGGGATGGCAGAGTGAGAGAGAGAGTGGGGGGATGGCAGAGTGAGAGAGAGAGAGAGAGGGGGGGATGGCAGAGTGAGAGAGAGAGAGAGAGAGAGTGGGGGGGATGGCAGAGTGAGAGAGAGAGAGAGAGTGGGGGGGATGGCAGAGAGAGAGAGAGAGTGGGGGGGATGGCAGAGAGAGAGAGAGAGTGGGGGGGATGGCAGAGAGAGAGAGAGTGGGGGGGATGGCAGAGAGAGAGAGTGGGGGGGATGGCAGAGAGAGAGAGAGTGGGGGGGATGGCAGAGAGAGAGAGTGGGGGGGATGGCAGAGAGAGAGAGAGAGTGGGGGGGATGGCAGAGAGAGAGAGAGAGTGGGGGGGATGGCAGAGAGAGAGAGAGTGGGGGGGATGGCAGAGAGAGAGAGAGGGTGGGGGGGATGGCAGAGAGAGAGGGTGGGGGGGATGGCAGAGAGAGGGTGGGGGGGATGGCACAGTGAGAGTGGGGGGGGATGGCAGAGTGAGAGAGAGTGGGGGGGATGGCAGAGTGAGAGAGAGAGAGTGGGGGGGATGGCAGAGTGAGAGAGAGAGAGTGGGGGGGATGGCAGAGTGAGAGAGAGAGAGAGTGGGGGGAATGGCAGAGTGAGAGAGATAGAGAGTGTGGGGGGGATGGCAGAGTGAGAGAGAGAGAGAGTGGGGGGGATGGCAGAGTGAGAGAGAGAGGGGGGATGGCAGAGAGAGAGAGAGAGAGAGTGGGGGGATGGCAGAGTGAGAGAGAGAGAGAGAGAGTGGGGGGATGGCAGAGTGAGAGAGAGAGAGAGTGGGGGGATGGCAGAGTGAGAGAGAGAGAGAGGGGGGGATGGCAGAGTGAGAGAGAGAGAGAGAGGGGGGGATGGCAGATTGAGAGAGAGAGAGAGAGTGGGGGGGATGGCAGAGTGAGAGAGAGAGATTGGGGGGGATGGCAGAGAGAGAGAGAGTGGGGGGGATGGCAGAGAGAGAGAGTGGGGGGGATGGCAGAGAGAGAGAGAGTGGGGGGGATGGCAGAGAGAGAGAGAGAGTGGGGGGGATGGCAGAGAGAGAGAGAGAGTGGGGGGGATGGCAGAGAGAGAGAGAGTGGGGGGGATGGCAGAGAGAGAGAGAGTGGGGGGGATGGCAGAGAGAGAGAGAGAGTGGGGGGGATGGCAGAGAGAGAGAGAGAGTGGGGGGGATGGCAGAGAGAGAGAGAGAGTGGGGGGGATGGCAGAGAGAGAGAGAGTGGGGGGGATGGCAGAGAGAGAGAGAGAGAGTGGGAGGGATGGCAGAGAGAGAGAGAGAGTGGGGGGGATGGCAGAGAGAGAGAGAGAGTGAGTGGGGGGGATGGCAGAGAGAGAGAGAGTGGGGGGGATGGCAGAGAGAGAGAGAGGGTGGGGGGATGGCAGAGAGAGAGAGGGGGGGATGGCAGAGTGAGAGAGAGGGGGGGGATGGCAGAGTGAGAGAGAGAGAGAGAGTGGGGGGGGATGGCAGAGAGAGAGTGGGGGGGGATGGCAGAGAGAGAGTGGGGGGGATGACAGAGAGAGAGTGGGGGGGATGGCAGAGAGAGAGTGGGGGGGATGGCAGAGAGAGAGTGGGGGGGATGGCAGAGAGAGAGTGGGGGGGATGGCAGAGAGAGAGTGGGGGGGATGGCAGAGAGAGAGTGGGGGGGATGGCAGAGAGAGAGTGGGGGGGATGGCAGAGAGAGAGTGGGGGGGATGGCAGAGAGAGAGTGGGGGGGATGGCAGAGAGAGAGTGGGGGGGATGGCAGAGAGAGAGTGGGGGGGATGGCAGAGAGAGAGTGGGGGGGATGGCAGAGAGAGAGTGGGGGGGATGGCAGAGAGAGAGTGGGGGGGGATGGCAGAGAGAGAGTGGGGGGGATGGCAGAGAGAGAGTGGGGGGGATGGCAGAGAGAGAGTGGGGGGGATGGCAGAGAGAGAGTGGGGGGGATGGCAGAGAGAGAGTGGGGGGGATGGCAGAGAGAGAGTGGGGGGGATGGCAGAGAGAGAGTGGGGGGGATGGCAGAGAGAGAGAGAGAGAGAGAGGGGGGGATGGCAGAGTGAGAGAGAGAGAGAGAGAGAGAGTGGGGGGGATGGCAGAGTGAGAGAGAGAGAGAGAGTGGGGGGGGATGGCAGAGAGAGAGAGAGAGTGGGGGGGATGGCAGAGAGAGAGAGAGTGGGGGGGATGGCAGAGAGAGAGAGAGTGGGGGGGATGGCAGAGAGAGAGAGTGGGGGGGATGGCAGAGAGAGAGAGTGGGGGGGATGGCAGAGAGAGAGAGAGTGGGGGGGATGGCAGAGAGAGAGAGAGTGGGGGGGATGGCAGAGAGAGAGAGTGGGGGGGATGGCAGAGAGAGAGAGAGAGTGGGGGGGATGGCAGAGAGAGAGAGAGAGTGGGGGGGATGGCAGAGAGAGAGAGAGTGGGGGGGATGGCAGAGAGAGAGAGAGGGTGGGGGGGATGGCAGAGAGAGAGGGTGGGGGGGATGGCAGAGAGAGAGGGTGGGGGGGATGGCACAGTGAGAGTGGGGGGGGATGGCAGAGTGAGAGAGAGTGGGGGGGATGGCAGAGTGAGAGAGAGAGAGTGGGGGGGATGGCAGAGTGAGAGAGAGAGAGTGGGGGGGATGGCAGAGTGAGAGAGAGAGAGAGTGGGGGGAATGGCAGAGTGAGAGAGATAGAGAGTGTGGGGGGGATGGCAGAGAGAGAGAGAGAGTGGGGGGGATGGCAGAGAGAGAGAGAGTGGGGGGGATGGCAGAGAGAGAGAGAGGGTGGGGGGATGGCAGAGAGAGAGAGGGGGGGATGGCAGAGTGAGAGAGAGGGGGGGGATGGCAGAGTGAGAGAGAGAGAGAGTGGGGGGGATGGCAGAGAGAGAGAGAGAGAGAGTGGGGGGGGATGGCAGAGAGAGAGTGGGGGGGATGACAGAGAGAGAGTGGGGGGGATGGCAGAGAGTTAGTGGGGGGGATGGCAGAGAGAGAGTGGGGGGGATGGCAGAGAGAGAGTGGGGGGGATGGCAGAGAGAGAGTGGGGGGGATGGCAGAGAGAGAGTGGGGGGGATGGCAGAGAGAGAGTGGGGGGGATGGCAGAGAGAGAGTGGGGGGGATGGCAGAGAGAGAGTGGGGGGGATGGCAGAGAGAGAGTGGGGGGGATGGCAGAGAGAGAGTGGGGGGGATGGCAGAGAGAGAGTGGGGGGGATGGCAGAGAGAGAGTGGGGGGGATGGCAGAGAGAGAGTGGGGGGGATGGCAGAGAGAGAGTGGGGGGGATGGCAGAGAGAGAGTGGGGGGGATGGCAGAGAGAGAGTGGGGGGGATGGCAGAGAGAGAGTGGGGGGGATGGCAGAGAGAGAGTGGGGGGGATGGCAGAGAGAGAGTGGGGGGGATGGCAGAGAGAGAGTGGGGGGGATGGCAGAGAGAGAGTGGGGGGGATGGCAGAGAGAGAGTGGGGGGGATGGCAGAGAGAGAGTGGGGGGGATGGCAGAGAGAGAGTGGGGGGGATGGCAGAGAGAGAGTGGGGGGGATGGCAGAGAGAGAGTGGGGGGGATGGCAGAGAGAGAGTGGGGGGGATGGCAGAGAGAGAGAGAGAGTGGGGGGGATGGCAGAGAGAGAGAGAGAGAGTGGGGGGGATGGCAGAGAGAGTGGGTGGGGGGGGATGGCAGAGAGAGTGTGGGTGGGGGGGATGGCAGAGAGAGTGTGGGTGGGGGGGATGGCAGAGAGAGTGAGGGTGGGGGGGATGGCAGAGAGAGAGAGAGAGAGTGGGGGGGATGGCAGAGAGAGAGAGAGAGAGTGGGGGGGATGGCAGAGAGAGAGAGAGAGTGGGGGGGATGGCAGAGAGAGAGAGAGTGGGGGGGATGGCAGAGAGAGAGAGAGTGGGGGGGATGGCAGAGAGAGAGAGAGTGGGGGGGATGGCAGAGAGAGAGAGAGTGGGGGGGATGGCAGAGAGAGAGAGTGGGGGGGATGGCAGAGAGAGAGAGTGGGGGGGGATGGCAGAGAGAGAGAGAGAGTGGGGGGGATGGCAGAGAGAGAGGGAGGGATGGCAGAGAGAGAGGGGGGGATGGCAGAGAGAGTGGGGGGATGGCAGAGAGTGAGAGAGAGTGGGGGGGGATGGCAGAGAGAGAGAGTGGGGGGGGATGGCAGAGAGAGAGAGTGGGGGGGGATGGCAGAGAGAGAGAGTGGGGGGGGATGGCAGAGAGAGAGAGAGAGTGGGGGGGATGGCAGAGAGAGAGCGGGTGGGGGGGATGGCAGAGAGAGGGAGGGTGGGGGGGGATGGCAGAGAGAGAGAGAGGGTGGGGGGGATGGCAGAGAGAGAGGGGGGGATGGCAGAGAGAGTGGGGGGATGGCAGAGAGTGAGAGAGAGTGGGGGGGGATGGCAGAGGGAGAGAGTGGGGGGGGATGGCAGAGAGAGAGAGAGAGTGGGGGGGATGGCAGAGAGAGAGAGAGTGGGGGGGATGGCAGAGAGAGAGAGAGTGGGGGGGATGGCAGAGAGAGAGCGGGTGGGGGGGATGGCAGAGAGAGGGAGGGTGGGGGGGGATGGCAGAGAGAGAGAGAGGGTGGGGGGGATGGCAGAGAGAGAGGGAGGGATGGCAGAGAGAGAGGGGGGGATGGCAGAGAGAGTGGGGGGGATGGCAGAGAGTGAGAGAGAGTGGGGGGGATGGCAGAGAGAGAGAGTGGGGGGGATGGCAGAGAGAGAGAGTGGGGGGGATGGCAGAGAGAGAGAGAGAGAGTGGGGGGGATGGCAGAGAGAGAGAGAGAGAGGGGGGGATGGCAGAGAGAGAGAGTGGGGGGGATGGCAGAGAGAGAGAGTGGGGGGGATGGCAGAGAGAGAGAGTGGGGGGATGGCAGAGAGAGAGAGAGTGGGGGGGATGGCAGAGAGAGAGAGTGGGGGGATGGCAGAGAGAGAGAGAGTGGGGGGGATGGCAGAGAGAGAGAGGGTGGGGGGGGATGGCAGAGAGAGAGAGAGAGAGTGGGGGGGATGGCAGAGAGAGAGAGGGTGGGGGGGGATGGCAGAGAGAGAGAGGGTGGGGGGGGATGGCAGAGAGAGAGAGAGAGGGTGGGGGGGGATGGCAGAGAGAGAGAGTGGTTGGGGGGGGATGGCAGAGAGAGAGAGGGTGGGGGGGTTGGCAGAGAGAGAGAGTGGGGGGGATGGCAGAGAGAGAGAGAGTGGGGGGGATGGCAGAGAGAGAGAGAGAGTGGGGGGGATGGCAGAGAGAGAGAGTGGTTGGGGGGGATGGCAGAGAGAGAGAGTGGTTGGGGGGGGATGGCAGAGAGAGAGGGTGGGGGGGATGGCAGAGAGAGGGTGGGGGGGATGGCAGAGAGAGAGAGAGAGTGGGGGGGATGGCAGAGAGAGAGAGGGTGGGGGGGATGGCAGCGAGAGAGAGAGGGTGGGGCGGGATGGCAGAGAGAGAGAGAGAGAGAGGGTGGGGCGGGATGGCAGAGAGAGAGAGAGGGTGGGGGGGATGGCAGAGAGAGAGAGAGGGTGGGGGGGATGGCAGAGAGAGAGAGAGTGGGGGGGATGGCAGAGAGAGAGAGAGAGAGAGAGGGTGGGGGGGGGATGGCAGAGAGAGAGAGTGGTTGGGGGGGGATGGCAGAGAGAGGGGGGGGGGATGGCAGAGAGAGGGTGGGGGGGATGGCAGAGAGAGAGAGGGTGGGGGGGTTGGCAGAGAGAGAGAGAGAGAGTGGGGGGGATGGCAGAGAGAGAGAGAGAGTGGGGGGGATGGCAGAGAGAGAGAGAGAGAGTGGGGGGGATGGCAGAGAGAGAGAGTGGTTGGGGGGGATGGCAGAGAGAGAGGGTGGGGGGGGATGGCAGAGAGAGAGAGAGAGTGGGGGGGATGGCAGAGAGAGAGAGGGTGGGGGGGATGGCAGCGAGAGAGAGAGGGTGGGGCGGGATGGCAGAGAGAGAGAGGGTGGGGGGGATGGCAGAGAGAGAGAGAGGGTGGGGGGGATGGCAGAGAGAGAGAGAGTGGGGGGGATGGCAGAGAGAGAGAGAGAGTGGGGGGGATGGCAGAGAGAGAGAGAGAGTGGGGGGGATGGCAGAGAGAGAGAGAGAGAGAGAGGGGGGGATGGCAGAGAGAGAGTGGGTGGGGGGGGATGGCAGAGAGAGGGTGGGGGTGGATGGCAGAGAGAGAGAGAGTGGGGGGGAGTGGCGGAGGGAGAGAGTGGGGGGGAGTGGCGGAGGGAGAGAGAGAGTGGGGGAGTGGCGGAGGGAGAGAGAGAGTGGGGGAGTGGCGGAGGGAGAGAGAGAGTGGGGGAGTGGCGGAGGGAGAGAGAGAGTGGGGGAGTGGCGGAGGGAGAGAGAGAGTGGGGGAGTGGCGGAGGGAGAGAGAGAGTGGGGGAGTGGCGGAGGGAGAGAGAGAGTGGGGGAGTGGCGGAGGGAGAGAGAGAGTGGGGGAGTGGCGGAGGGAGAGAGAGAGTGGGGGAGTGGCGGAGGGAGAGAGAGAGTGGGGGAGTGGCGGAGGGAGAGAGAGAGTGGGGGAGTGGCGGAGGGAGAGAGAGAGTGGGGGAGTGGCGGAGGGAGAGAGAGAGTGGGGGAGTGGCGGAGGGAGAGAGAGAGTGGGGGAGTGGCGGAGGGAGAGAGAGAGTGGGGGAGTGGCGGAGGGAGAGAGAGAGTGGGGGAGGTGGGGGGGGTGGCAGAGAGGGAGCGAGAGAGGTGGGGTGGGAGTGTGAGAGCGAGAGAGGTGGGGTGGGAGTGTGAGAGCGAGAGAGGTGGGGTGGGAGTGTGAGGGGGGGGGTGGTGGGAGTGTGAGAGGAGAGAGGGGAGGGTGGGAGTGTGAGGGGAGAGAGGGGAGGGTGGGAGTGTGAGGGGAGAGAGGGGAGGGTGGGAGTGTGAGGGGAGAGAGAGAGCCGGGGAGGGGGGTGTGGCGGAGGGAGAGCGGAAGGAGAGACAGTGGGGGGTGTGGCAGAGAGAGAGCGGGGAGGGAGGTGGCAGAGAGAGGAGGGAGAGAGAGAGCGGGGGGTGGCAGAGAGAAAGCGGGAAGGGGATGGCAGAGAGAGCACGGTGGGGGGTGTGGCAGAGAGAGAGAGTGCTGGGGGGGTTGGCAGAGAGTGAGTGCTGGGGGGGTGGCAGAGAGTGAGAGATGGGGGCAGCAAGAGAAGTGGGGGATCAGTGAGATGGTGTACAAGGAAGGGGAGGGAGCATTGTTTGGGATTTTTGGATAGTTCCTTTCTGGGTGTGCAGTGGTGCTCATTTGGGGGATTGGTTGTGTAGTGCTGGGGGTGGGGAGTGAAGAGCGGAGGGAGTCACCATCCAGAGATGGAGGGGAAAGAGGGGCTGGGGGAAATGTTTTGGAGGGAGATGATGTGGGGAAAGGTTCGGAAGAGTGGTGTCAACAGGGAGCAGAATCAAAGTAGGTCAGTTAGGAGGTCTGCAAACCATTCAAATCTCTGGTTGCCTGGAAGTTGTCTTTTGAAGGCCATTGATCTGCAACACTTGGAATGGGGTATTGGGATGGGAGCTCCTGTCTCTCCCCACCCCCTGCTCTGTTTTATGAGTTGAGATAGATTCTCCTCTTTGCAATGTCGCCTTTCCCGCTTCTGCCTGCTTTTGGAATAATAGACGTAACCAACAGCATAGACCATAAGACATAGGAGTGTAAGTGTGGCCATTCGGCCCATCGAGTCCACTCCACCATTTAATCATGGCTGATGGGCATATCGCTGCCACTTACCCACACTGTCCCTATATCCCTTAATTCCTTGCAAGATCAAGAATTTCAGTCTCTCCCTTGAAGGCATTTAATGTCCTGGCCTCCACTGCGCTCTGTGGCAATTAATTCCACAGGCCCACCACACTCTGGCTGAAGAAATGTCTCCTCATTTCTGTTCTAAATTGACCCCCTCTAATTCTAAGGCTGTGCCCACAGGTCCAAGTCTCCCCTCCTAACAGAAACAAATTCCCAGCATCCACCCTTTCTAAGCCATGCATTATCTTGTAAGTTTCTATTAGATCTCCCCTCAACCTTCTAAACTCTAATGAATACAGTCCCTGGATCCTCAGCTGTTCATTGTATGGAGGCCTACCCCCCATTCCAGGGATCATCCTTGTGAATCTCCACTGGACACCCTCCAGTGCCAGTATGTCCTTCCTGAGGTGTGGGGCCCAAAACTGGACACCGTATTCTAAATGGGACCAAACCAGAGCTTTATAAAGTCTCAGTAGCACAACGCTGCTTTTACATTCGAACCTTCTTGAGATAAATGACAATATTACATTTGCTTTCTGAACCACTGACTGAGCCTGCAAGTCAACCATTAGAGAACCTTAGACTAGCACTCCCAGATCCCTTTTTTACTTTGGCTTTATGAATTTTCTCACCGTTTAGAAAATAGTCCGACCCTGTATTCTTTTTTCCAAAGTGCAAGACCTCGCATTTGCTGACATTGAGTTTTATCAGCCATTTCTTGGACCACTTTCCTAAACTGTCTAAATCTTTCTGCAGCCTTCCCACCACCTCATAACTACCTGCCTGTCTGCCTAACTTCGTATCATCGGCAAACTTCGCCAGAATGCCCCTAATCCCTGCTCCTAGACCATTAATGTATAATGTGAACAGCTGCGGCCCCAACACTGAACCCTGCGGGACACCATTTGTCACTAGCTGCCATTCCGAAAAAGTACCTTTTATCCCAACTCACCGCCTTCTGTCAGACAGCCAATCCTCAATCCATGCCAGTGGCCCACCTTGAACACCATGGGCCCTTGCCTTACACAGCAGCCTTCCGTGTGGCACCTTAACAAAGGCTTTTTGGAAGTCTAGGTAGATAACATCTTCTGGGTTTTCCTGGTCTAACCTATTGTTAACTCTTCAAAGTATTCTAACAGGTTTGTCAGGCACGACCTCCCCTTACTAAAGGAGAAAGTGAGTTCTGCAGATGCTGGAGATCAGAGCTGAAAATGTGTTGCTGGAAAAGCGCAGCAGGTCAGGCAGCATCCAGGGAACAGGAGAATCGACGTTTCGGGCATAAGCCCTTCTTCAGGAATCCTGAAGAAGGGCTTATGCCCGAAACATCGATTCTCCTGTTCCCTAGATGCTGCCTGACCTGCTGCGCTTTTCCAGCAACACATTTTCAGCTCCCCTTACTAAATCCATGCTGACTTGTTCTAATCTGTCCCTGCACTTCCAACAATGTAGAAATCTCATCCTTAATGATGGATTCTAAACTTTTACCAACAACCAAGGTTAGGCTAATCGGCCTATAATTTTCCAGGTTTCGTCTTGATCCTTTCTTGAACAAGGGGGTTACAACAGCGATTTTCCAATCATCTGTGATTTTCCCTGACTCCAGTGATTTTTGAAAGATTACAACCAACGCCTCCGCTATTTCTTCAGTTATCACCCTCAGAACTCTAGGTTGTAGCACATCAGGCCAGGAAATTTATAAATTTTTTAGACCTTTTAGCTTTTCTAGCATCTTCTCTTGTAATGGCTACCATACTCAACTCTGCCCCTTGACTCTCCTTAATTGTTGGGATATTACTCATGTTTTCCACTGTGAAGACTGACACAAAGTATTTATTAAGTTCTTCACCTGTTTCCTTATTTTCATCACTAGCCTTTCTGCATCAATTTGGAGCAGCCCAATTTCTACTTTTGCCTCTCGTTTGTTTCTTATGTATTGAAAGCTTCCTGGGCTCTCAGCCATTGTTTTGATGGAGTAAATTTATTTTACTTGAAATGTAGCAATGCCCTCATTCCTATAGCTGACATTGTTGGTTTCTGTTTCAGCTCTTGGTCTTTGACGTTGGTGGTACAGATTGGCACCATTATGACTTTTCTAAGGTCACAACTATTGCAGCCTTTGGAATTTATGACCCTCAGCTTGTATGTCATGCTCACGCACATAACATTCGTGTCGTCCTGAAAGGTAACTTTGTTTCTCTAAGTAAACAAATTGTCCTTTAATGCATTGAAGTCTTATTGAGAGCTGCAGAAAGGAACATAAAATTCAAAGCTGTGTACATATGTCCTATGTTTTATTCCTTTATCTGTCAAAAGAATACTTGGATGAGAATTTGAAACGTCATAACATTCCAGGCTACAGACCTTGTGGTAGAGAGTAAGCTTCGTGTAAATTTGGCAGGACAGACTCTGGACTGAAGGGCCTCTTTTGTACTGTATGTTCTATGATCCTGTGATGTCAAACCACCTCAATAATCCCAACAAAACCAGTGATAGCTATTTTCCATTCTATCCATTATGGTAACTCTTACAATATGCATCTTGTTATCATGCCTTCCTTAGAATGGGTTTTTCTACTTTTGTATCAATGTTTTTCCATTTTTGTTTCCCAGGTGGTGTCACAGTGATGTCACTGGACTTTCATAATCTGGCGCACCACTGGGTGTTGGGGAAGTTTGCTTAGTAAAGGCTAGCATAATGGTGACGCTATAACCACTGTCCCTGATTGTTGTTAAAACCAAAAACCCATAAGTTTGTTCATGTCCTTTTTAGGAAAGGAAGTCTATCATTCTTACCAAGTCTGGCATCCATGTGACTGCAGACTCTCAGCAATGTAGTTGACTCTTAACTGCCCTCTGAAATGGACGAAAGTGAGTACTGCAAATGCTGGAGGTCAGAGTCAAGATTAGAGTGGTGCTGCAAAAGCACAGCAGGTCAGACAGCATCCGTGGAGCTGGAAAATCAAAGGTTTGGGCAAAAGCCCTTTTGTCAGGAAAAATGAAGGGCTTTTGCCTGAAACGTCGATTTTTCCTGCTTCTCGGATACTGCCTGACCTGCTGTGTTCTGCCGTCTGAAATGCCCAGCAAGCCACTCCGTTCAATGGGCAAATGGGAATGGGTAATAATAGCTGGCCTAGGTAATGGCACCTCTTGTGAAACATTTTGGGGATGTTTCAGTCATTTAAATGTACTATATCAATATAGGTTGTTTGATATTATTATGATGAAAGCTGCCTCTAATTATTGCAGCAAGTTGACATGCTTCCCACCTGCTTAAATTGCTTTAAATTATAGAATTCAGTTACCATTGTGACATCTACTTCCTGTTCTAATTTTGAGCCAGTAACAGTGAAGAAATGTTCAAAATTAGAACAGGAAGTAGATGTCACAATGGTAACTGAATTCTATAAGAAGCTTTTCTTTTGATCATGGGATGTGGATGTTGCTGAATGGGTCAACATTTCTAGCTGATTGCTCATTGCCCTTAGGTTGCGGCTGAACTGGCACCTTACAGTGCTGTTCAGGAGATTATAATCAAGACTTGAACCCAGTGACAGTGACTGAAGAGTGATTTGACATTCCAGGTCAGAAAGATGTATGGCTTGGGGAACTAGTCGGTAGTGGTACAAATGCGCGTGTAAAGAGAAGGAGTAGGTCATTTGGCACCTAGTGCCTACTCTCCATCGCCCACAACTGGTCAGATTGTGGCTTTGACTTCATATTCCTGTCTACCCAAAATAAACTTGAGTTCCTAAAGTCCTGCCACACACAGTTGTCCATTGGACAATTAAACAGCAAACAGCGGGGTAGCCTCCAAAAATATATCCATCCTCAGTGACATTAATGCAAAGGGTATGCCAGCAGCATTTCCAATAACCTTCGGTTGAAGTTCCAGGTGGGTGATCCATCTTTGCATTCCTCTGAGCTCCCCAGCAACATGGGATGAAAGCTAGAATCTGATTTACTCTGAAATTAAGAAATGGGTGAAAGGATGGGAGGACTGTCATTCGATAGTCATTATGGCCGGGTCTCTGGCTGTGTGGCTCAGAAGGGAAGGGGGGAGAATAGGAGAGGGAGAGTGATAGGAAATATAACCTTGGGGTGATCAAATCGGAGATTCTGTGATCAAGAGTGAGACTCACAGATGATGTGTTCCCTCCTGGGTGCCAGAGTCAGGGATGTCTTGGATTGAATCTACAGGATTCTTGAGGGGGAGGGAGAGCAGCCAAAAGTTGTGGTACACATCTGTAGCAAGGACATAGGTCGGGAAAGGGAGGAAGGCCTGAAAAGAGAATATGGGGAGTTAGGTTGGAAGCTAGGATCAGGACAAGCAGAGTAGTAATCTCAGGATTGCTACCGGTGCCATATACTAATGAGACAAAGAACAGAGAGCGAGTATAGATGGGTGAGTATAGATGGACAGGAGAGAGGGCTTCACATATTTGGCTCATTGAGATACCTTCTGGGGAAGGTGGAACCTGAACTGGAGGAGCACCAATATCCTGGACGGGAGGTTTGTTAGAGCTGTTTGGGAGGTTTTAAACTATATTGGCAGGGGGGTGGGAGCCAGAGCTACGGATCAGATGATGGAGTAGGTAGTGAACAGCCAGATAGAGCAAACACAGTCTGTGAGGAGGGATAAGCACTTGATAGGACAAAAGTGCAGTCAGTGTGATTGATTGAAGTGTGTGGACTTTAATAAGGCATTTGATAATGTTCCTCATGGTAGGTTCATTCAGAAAGTAAGGAGGCATGCAATAAAGGAAACCTGTCTGTCTGGCCTATAGAAGACAGAGTGGTGGTATATGGAAAGTATTCAGCCTGGAGCTGGGCGATCTGTTCTTGGGCCTCTGTTCTTTGTGACTTTTAGAAAAGACGTGGATGAGGAAATGCAAGGGTAGGTTAGTTTGCTAATGACACAAAAGTTTGGTGGAATTGTGGATAGTGTGGAGAGCTATTGTAGGATGCAATGAGCCATTGACAGGATGCAGAACTGGGCTGATAAGTGACAGATGGAGTTCAACTTGGAAAAGTGTGAAGTGATTTATTTTGGAAGATTGAATTTGAATGCAGAATACAGGGATAAAGACAGGATTCTTGGCAGTGTGGAGAAACAGAGGGATCTTGGGGTCCATGTCCATAGATCCCTCAAAGTTGCCACCTAAGTTGATAGAGTTGTTAAGAAGGTGTATGATGTTGGTTTTCATTAGCAGGGGGATTGAGTTTACAACCTGCAAGGTTATGCTGTAGCTCTATCAAGTCCTGGTTAGATCACATTGGAATATTGTGTTCAGTGCTCATTATAGGAAGGATGTGGAAGCTTTAGAGAGGGTGGAGAGGAGATTTACCAGGATGCTGCCTGGACTGGAGAGCATGTCTTATGAAGAAAGATTGAGGGAGCTAGGGTTTTTGTCATTGGAGCGAAGAAGGATGAGAGATGACTTGATAGAGGTGTACAAGATGTTGAGAGGCATAGATTGGACAGTCAGGTGGAAGTGTTTATCATAAGGGGGTATAGTTTTAAGGTAATTGTAACAAGGTTTAGGGGAGATGTCAGAGGTAGGTTCTTTACTCAGGGTATGGTGAATGCTTAGAATGCACTGCCAGCAGTGGTGGTGGTAGAGTGAGATACATCAGGGACATTTAACTGACTCTTGAATAGGCACATAGTACAATAAAGGGTATGTAGGTTAGTCTGGTGTTAAAATAAGATAAAAGGCCGGCACAACATCGAAGGCTGAAGGGCTTGTATTGTGCTGTATAGTTGTATGTTCTGTGTTCTCATTGGAACTGTACCACCATTTCTTCACTGTTACTGGCTCAAAATCCTGAAGCCCTATCCTTATCTAGATACGCCAACAGTGCTGTTGTGAATTACAATTACTCAAGAAAGCATCTTCTCTTGGTCAGTTATTGATGGGGAAACAAATCCTGAACTAGCTAGCAATGCCCACATCCCATGAATGAAGAAAATATGTATATTGCACATTTCCATAATACAAATCAATTGATAAGGTCTGGTAAATTATTTCTGCATTATTTGTACATTTTTCAAATAAAGTTTAAGCTCAAGTTTTGTGAGCAATTTTTAAAAGGAATATATTGTGCATACTCCCAAAAGTGAACAGTCTGCCTTTCACTTCTGACCATCAACAAAAGATGTGAGCAGTTATTACATTTTCAAATTGTTTTGTGTGATTTTTGCTAATTAGTTCTGTTATTTCTGAAAGTTCATGAAAAAGAAGCAAAATTGTAATTTATCTGCAGTGTTTTAACATCTCCCACTTCTTTCAAAGTCTTGTTGAAAGCTCAACTCTCTTTCTCAGTATAAGGGACTGACTTTTCAACTTGTGCTAATGTACATAATTTATATATTTGTCATCTGTTTTAATATATACTTTTGTGAAACTGTATAAGAGCAGCAATCAAAGCAAACTTGAGACTGAGCCATATAAGGTATGTAGAATAGAAGAAATGGGTATGGGAGGAGGCTGCTCTGCCCCTCGGGCCTGCTGCACTATTCAATAGGATCATTGCTGATCCGACGCTCCTCACCCTAATTTTCCTGCCCTTTTCCCCTGGCACCAGTCAAGAATCTGTTGGTCATTGTCACTCAGTCTCAATCTGTCTCAAGGAAATAATAGGACAAGAGACAGGCTTGCTGAAAAAGCCACTTAAAGGTGAGAGGTGCTTAAGAATGAGTGCTAATGCTTAAGACCCAGGCAACTAAAGATACAGCCACCAGTGAAGAGAACCTCAGATGCACAAGAGGTCAGAATTAGAGGGTTGAAGAGAGCTGGAGTTAATGGAGAAAGAGTGGGTAAAGCTAATTAGATTAGATTAGATTACTTAAAGTGTGGAAACTGGCCCTTCGGCCCAACAAGTCCACACCGACCCGCCGAAGCGCAACCCACCCATACCCCTACATTTATCCCTTTAACCTAACACTACGGGCAATTTAGCATGGCCAATTCACCTGACCCGCACATCTTTGAGACTGTGGGAGGAAACCGGAGCACCCGGAGGAAACCCACGCAGACACGGGGAGAATGTGCAAACTCCACAGAGTCAGTCGCCTGAGTCGGGAATTGAACCTGGGTCTCTGGCGCTGTGAGGCAGCAGTGCTGACCACTGTGCCACCGTGCCGCCCACAAAGCCTTGGAGAAATTTTTAAAAATCGGGATGAGAAGTTTTAAATTTGCAGGCTATATGTCCATTTTACACACTTCGAATTTACTGACATGATTGAAAACTCTTCATCAAGACAAAAGAACCTGGTCAAACTTGTTTTGTGACAGATTAGAGGCCACTTAATGCAAAAATCTTTAACAGAGCTGTTTACAAAATACAAAATAAAATTAGATGGATCTATTTAATTCTTATTGTAAGGTATTTTAAAAATTTCATTAAAGTAATTGCTTATGAAGGAACACTAGCAGTTAGAAATATTCACAGAGCAGCTGCAGTTCTGCTGTATGTCACCACCAGTGGCAGTAACGTAGAAACTAGGAGCAGGCGAAGGCCATTCAGCCCTTTGAGTCTGCTCTGCCATTCAGTAAGATTGTGGCTGGTTACTCAACACCATATTTCCATCATCTCCCATACCCTGGATGCATTTAAAATCTAGAAATGTATCTGTCTCTTTCTCGAATATATTCAGTGCCTTGGCTTCCCCAGCCTTCTGTGGTAGAGAATTCTATAGGGTCACTATCCTTCACGTGAAGAAGTTTGTCCTGATCTCCACCCTAAACAGTGTGAGATGTATAGTTACAGGCCATATTATGTTCAAATTCCTGTCTAAAGTTGACCAGGTATGGTCACAGCTTTAAATGGAAAGATGACAGGACACTGTTGTGTTGGAGTGAGTATTCAATCTCTTTTTATTCCTTGACTCCAAAGAAGCATGTCAGGAATTAAAAAGCGAAATGAAGATTAGCGAAAACTGGACTTGGTGTCCAGGATCCTGGCCCAGCCCATGTACTGGTTCTGTCCCAACTGAGATTTTGCTGCCTTTTCTGTCAGTCACAGATCTTTAAGCTCTCAATCTACTGAACTCTAGAATCTTTCTTGTACCTTCTGCATCACAGTGTCTTCCCTTATTAAATTGCCCCTCGATCCACCTCTTTAATTGTTTTTTGTTGCTGCTCTTGCTGTTTCTTTAGGTCAGAAAATTTTGTTTACTCCAGCAATTTACAAGGTAAAAACAATGACTGAAGATGCTGGAAATCAGATTCTGGATTAGTGGTGCTGGAAAAGCACAGCAGTCCAGGCAGCATCCGAGGAGCAGTAAAATTAATGTTTTGGGCAAAATCCCTTCATCAGGAATACAAGCAGAGTGCCTGAAGGGTGGAGAGATAAATGAGAGGAGGGTGGGGGTGGGGGTGGGGAGAAAGTAACAGAGTACAATAGGTGAGTGGGGGAGGGGATGAAGGTGATAGGTCAGGGAGGAAGGTGGAGTAGATAGGTGGAAAAGAAGATAGGCAGGTAGGACAAGTCATGGGGACAGTGCTGAGCTGGAAGTTTGGAACTGGGGTGAGGTGGGGGAAGGGGAAATGAGGAAACTGGTGAAATCCACATTGATGCCCTGGGGTTGAAGTGTTCCGAGGCGGAAGATGAGGCGTTCTTCCTCCAGGCGTCGGGTGGTGAGGGAGCGGCGGTGAAGGAGGCCCAGGACCTGCATGTCCTCGGCAGAGTGGGAGGGGGAGTTGAAATGTTGGGCCACAGGGCAGTGTGGTCGATTAGTGCAGGTGTCCCAGAGATGTTCCCTAAAGCGCTCTGCTAGGAGGCGTCCAGTCTCCCCAATGTAGAGGAGACCGCATCGGGAGCAAAAGATACAATAAATGATATTAGTGGATGTGCAGATAAAACTTTGGATGTGGAAGGCTCCTTTAGGGCCTTGGATGGAGGTGAGGGAGGAGGTGTGGGCGCAGGTTTTGCAATTCCTGTGGTGGCAGGGGAAGGTGCCGTGACAGGAGGGTGTTGTAGGGGGGACGTGGACCTGAGCAGATAGTCACGGAGGGAACGGTCTTTGTGGAAGGCAGAAAGGGATGGGGAGGGAAATATATCCCTGGTGGTGGGGTCCGTTTGGAGGGGTCGGAAATGTCAGCGGATGATTTGGTTTATGCGAAGGTTGGTAGGATGGAAGCTGAACACCAGGATGGAAGCTGTCCTTGTTACAGTTGGAGGGGTGGGGTCTGAGGGCGGAGGTGTGGGATGTGGACGAGATGCATTGGAGGGCATCTTTAACCACCTGGGAAGAGAAATTGCGGTCTTTAAAGAAGGAGGCCATCTGGTGTGTTTTGTGGTGGAACTGGTCCTCCTGGGAGCAGATACGGCGGAAGCAGAGGAATTGGGAATACGGGATGGCATTTTTGCAGGAGGTAGGGTGGGAAGAGGTGTAATCCAGGTAGCTGTGGGAGACGGTGGGTTTGTAAAAAAAAAAAAATGTCGGTGTCAAGTCGGTCGTCATTAATGGAGATGGAGAGGTCCAGGAAGGGGAGGGAGGTGTCAGAGATGGTCCAGGTAAATTTAAGGTCAGGGTGGAATGTGTTGAAGTTGATGAATTGCTCAACCTCCTCGCGGGAGCACAAGGTGGCACCAATGCAGTCATCAATGTAGCGGAGGAAGAGGTGGAGAGTGGTACCGGTGTAATTACGGAAGATGGACTGTTCTATGTAGCCAACAAAGAGACAGGCATAGCTGGGGCCCATACATGTGCCCATGGCTACCCCTTTGGTCTGGAGGAAGTGGGAGGATTCGAAGGAGAAATTAAGGGTGAGGACCAGTTCGGCCATACGAATGAGTGTCGGTGGAAGGGTACTGTTGGGGACGTTGGGAGAGGAAGAAACGGAGGGCTTGGAGGCCCTGGTCATGGCGAATGGAGGTGTAGAGGGATGCTGTGCTTTTCCAGTACCACTAATCCAGAATCCAGCAATTTACAGGAGGGGCTTCTGCAGCATTGGGGGTGCTGTGATTCTGATGAGGCGCACAGGTGCGTCAATATGGCTGTTTTGGTGAATGCAGAAAGCGCTTTGTACACTTTGAAGAGCGTTGAGGTTTCGTGGTGTCCTTGGTGACCTTTATCCCTCACTCAATGCCTCCAATGCCAAACTGACCACTTGTTTCTTTCTCATGGGATCATCGCTGGGCAAGCTGGAAAACAGCATTGATTATACTTCCCAGCCAGAGCTAGAAAGTGCTTGAGAACATTGTTCTGTGAATGGTGCTGTATAAATGTAGATTGTTCCTTTGCTTTTCACCAGGAGATGTGCCAATTAAAAACATATTAGACCATACCCAGCGAATAAATTGGATCAATGATCAAATACAGTTGGCAAAGCAGCAGTTTATGGATGGGATTAACTTGGATCTGGAGGAAGCTGTTGAATTTATGTCTGAAGGATATTACGCTGTAACGCAACTGGTTAATGAAACCACACAAATCTTCCATCGTGAAATACCAGGGTCTCAGGTAACACAGCAATATTTCATTTGAATTGTGCAAACAATTTAGTTCCTGCATAATTGTAAATAAACATTGATTTTTTTTTTCTGGGTGAGTACAAATAATTTCTAGCTGCTTTTTGATCGTGAATTTGCTTGTCACAAAGCTGCGTAGGCTGTAACTCAGCTTAAATGTTTTAGGCTGCATCTGTTTTGAACGAAAATAAAGCAGAATTGGTGATATAGCTGTTATAATTCAGTATTAGGCAAATGAATTGAAGCTCAGCTTCCATGGTGTCACCACAAGTTTGGGAATGATGAGCAGAGGGCAGCCATTCATTTCATTGTTTGAAAGAAAGCACTTCCATGTCCTGATCAGTGTGCTCCCAGAAAGCTACAAATTGTTTCCCTTCAAGTATTTAACTGCATACTTTTTGATTATTTGATTCAAACTGCTTCAGGACATTCAGATTCTCAGACGTTAGTCTGATGTTTCTGGAATACTAATTCAGTGACCTACATTGCCGCCATGTCACCAGCTCCCATTGTAATAGAATGTCCAGTATTGGTCTGCTTCAGTTTCACAGACTAGGAGAAAGTGAGGATTGCAGATACTAGAGAAAAGTGCAGTGCTGGAAAAGCAGGGCCAGTCAGGCAGCATCCAAGGATCCAATGTTTTGGGTGTAAGCCCCTCACGTTCCTGATGAAGGACTTATACCCGAAACATCGACTCTCTTGCTCCTCAGATGCTGCCTGACCTCCTGTGCTTTTCCAGTGCCACATTTTTTTGAATCTGTTTTAGTTTCAACGCACAGTCATATTTGTTTGTAGCTATTTGTGCCTGTAGTTCACTAATCTTATCACATACATGCAAAGTAACCCAAAGGAAATTAGATTTTCTCACTTCCTCCTTGCTCTGGATGTACCTGATAACTTATTTGCTACTCTAGTAGCATCTGACTCCCCAGGGTATTCTGCATATTCAGCATTTCTCTTGTGTTCTCATCTGATTCCCATGCTCCTTCTGAGTTGAGTTAGTTCCCCAGTAATAGCAGTAAAGCTTCCCATGGGAAATTGGTCCTGACTCTGTTTAGTTCCCGTCCATGGTACTGTTCAGGTCTCCAAGCCTGTCACAATGGCCCTGTATTTTAAGGCTGTCTTCCCTGCTCCATTTTTCCAGTCTCTCCCTGAGCTGCTGAGTCAGCTTTGGGCCCTGGACTTTGCTGTGACTCCTCTTGCTTGGCAGTCTGGTCACCCATTCCCTCATTCTCCCTGTATCCTCGTAAACCACAGGGTTGTCACCCCTGAAAATGTGTAACCATAGTGCTCACCTGGACAAGTGCAGCATTGTGATATGAGCTGCTGCCCAAGTTCCATAACCTGGAGCTCAAACTGCTGCAAATGGCAAATCAAGAAAATAAACTAGCTGGTCTGTCTGTTCATTTGCTCGCTTCATGATAGTACTCTCTTTTTCTCTTTCCTCACTCCTCCAGCAAAAGTTACTCATTTCACCTTCTTTCCATTAAGTTTCACCACCAATCTGTCTCGGTGTGGTCCATCACTACCTTCTCAGTTCATAGTACCCAAGTTTCATTTCATCTGCAGGTTTGAAACAGACATAGATAGACAAGACAAAGAACCTAGATTTTGAAAATGCAATACTAATTCCAGGGGAGCACACTACTGTATTTCTTCCTGTAGTCTGAGAAACAAGTACTCACCATCACTCTGTTTCCTGTCAACCAACTACATTTCCATTTGCTATGGTTTGTCACAACTGGATGCCTTAGGAGAGGAGATTAAAACTGTACAGATGTAGGTGACCTTTTGGGCATTAAACCTGGCTAAGATTTTGATAACCTAAGATTTGATGATCCTGAGTCACTACTTTCCCTGATGCTATCACACTCATGATATCAAATCCTGAATGCTTGGAGATTTTCATTCTGATTAAATCCATGCATACGTGTGAACTGTGTTAATGTTTATGAAAAACCATATCTATCCATTATTGATATCTCGTACAATAGTTAACTACTTTTTAAATTGGCACTTAGGTCACATTTGACGTGGCTTGGAAGCCAGGATGCGTAGATGGCCGGTGCTATGATTATGCAGCAATTGCAGCATCTTGTGACTTTATATTTGTGATGTCGTATGATATGCAGAGTCAGATTTGGGACGATTGCATTGCAAAGGCAAATGCACCATATGACCAGACGTTAGTGGGTATGTACAGTATAACTGTCTGACTTCAGGTTTGACCTGCCCTGTGTTATGTTAATCTAAGGATGTCTCTTTTTATTTGACCCATTTAGGTTATTTAGACTATCTCAAGCTCAGCATTCCTCCTGTGAAAATCGTGATGGGAGTTCCATGGTATGGTTATGACTATCCTTGCTTACAGCTGCTTGAGGTAAGGTCTTGTCTGAGTGCCTTTCAGTTAATCTAATTATTTGCAAACAGTTCCATTGATAGTTTTGCTTGGAGAAATGAGTAGGTATTTATTTCTTGTGAAATACATAGAAGTCAGTTTATCTGTAACATAGCCCTCTGATACGTTAGGTGCACTGACTGTTAATTTTTGTTTTACTTTTAATCTCTCTCCTCCATTCACCAATTTTACTTGAACCATTGGTATTTACTCTGGGTTCACTTCGTTTATGTTGTTCAATTTTGTTTTGCTGACAAATTTTTATTAACTGCTTTTATCCTAGGTTATGAATCATGAGCTGCTTAGATCTTTTCTCAAACTTTGCAGTTTTAGAGTACTGAAAACAGCAAATGCTGGAGATCACAGTGGGCCAAGCAGCATGCATGGAGAGAGAGCAAGCTAACATTTAGAGTCTAGAAGACTCTCCAGAGCTGAAGTAAAGCTTCGACCAGGCAGCATTTATGCTACACTGGGTAGTGGAGTTGGGCCAGGGTGGCGGTGGCGAGAATAGAGTGCTGGTGGAGAAAAGACTTTGTGTCCTGCTCTTGTGCCCCATGTGTCTGTCCTTGGCATGCTGCAATGTTCCAGTGAATCACAGTGCGAACTGGAGGAACAACATCTCATCTTCAGTCTAGGCACTTGCCAGCATTTTGGACTTACTGTTGAGTTCAGCACCTTCAGATTGTGAACCTGCTCCCATTCCTTTCATTTCTGACAGCTTTACTTGTTACGTTCTCTGTCGTCATGTCCTTTCCCCTTCCCTCCACCCCAGTGGGACTGTTTGTTCTTTGCAGTCCGATAGTTAGACACACCATTGTTCTGCCATTCTCGCATTCCAATCACTTAATTGGCTCGATCAGCAACCTTCCTACCCCAGCACTCCAACATCCCCGCCCCTCAGTACTTCAAATCAGCTCTGATGTTGCGTCATCTCAACTCGAAACGTTAGCTTCTCTGTATAGATACTGCCTGATGCACTGTGATCTCCAGCATTTTTTTTTCAGTACAGATTCCAGCATCTGCAATAATTTGCTCCTACACTTTTAGAGTAAGCTATTTGACTGCTGAAGCCTTTCCATCATTTCATTTGATCCGAACTGATTTTTCTCAAATCCAGTTACTTGGCTTTGTTCTATAACCCTTTGTACTGAACTACTCTCTCTCCTGTCAAGTATGTTATCTCCCAAATCTTGCTCATCGTTCTGAAAGCTCAGATACATTTGAATCTCTCCAATCATGTCTATCTCCAGCATTATACTAAATTGATTTATACTGAAGTTATAAGTGCCATCCTCTTTAGCTAACAATGGTAAACTATTCCTCCTATTCCTTTGTGATTGATCTACAATGAAATTGTTCATCAGCCATGAAATTCAGTGCCCATGGGTCTTCCAGGGATTAGACATTTCACCATCTAGTGGATTTTCAGGTTTACTGTCTCAACTTGCTGTTTTAAGTATCTGCTCCAACCTTTCTACTATAATGGCCAAAACACTCAGCACTGTAGTCAAAGTGGATACACACCATTCTCGCATGTGCTCTCCTGTTCTTTCTGCTTGTGTCCGATCAGACACAGTCCATTTGAGGAACAGTTAAGGATGGAACTGGGAAAAGACAGAGGCATCCTAAACACAGACTTGAGGGGAGAAGACACAAATTTTAAAAATCCACTATCTGCACTCTCCTTTGTTTTCAGAAAAAATTTTATTTTTAAAAAAAATGCTGGGGACAAGAAGCATTGGAAAGTAAACAATCAGCCATACTCTCCTTGGAATGATGAACCTGACTGGCGCTTGTCATTTGTTGAGGAGACAGAGTTTTAATCAGACTGCTGCTGGTCATTGGTTGCTCCAGGTACCTGACACATGCATGGGCTCAGGCACACACATGCGCACCCTCCTGTGGAGCACTGTCCATTAATGACAGGTATTCACACATCAAGCTAACGGACTCCAGGAAGAGTCTGAGTAGCTACAGCCTGCTCGCTATGTAAAAGGCCCCATTCTTTGACTTGGTGCTATTGGACTTTGGCTCCTTAAGTCAAGTTAATCCATCTCTTCTAGCCAATAGGGTCCATCTTTCTGTACCCATTAGCAGTGTGGGCTGTATGAAGACATGTTGATGGTGGTAACCTAATGAAAATTATGAATGTAATGTATTTTCTAATGCCTCCAATTAGCAGGTTTATTGCTCCTCACCAGAGAGTCGATGGCATTTGTGGGACATATCTTGTCGTGAGGGACGATACTTTTATCTTTTCTTTCTTTAAAGCATCCCTCCTGAAGATGATTTGTGCCTCCCCTGTAACCAATTGTACCCAGTAGAGAAATCTGGACTGACTCCACAAAGACTGTGTAGGAGTGAGCCCTGCTGATCCCCAGACAGAGCCAGCCAGATCATGTTTTAGCTCATAATCCTGAACCAACCAGTACTCGTAAATGAGCAAGGAGGAAATGGGGGAAATCTGGAGTGGGTCTGGAACCCTGAAAAGCTATTCTTTTTCTACGTATTCGTGTCACTCCCTTTATGTTTGATCTACTTGTCCCCACTGACTATTGTGAACCTGATAGCCAGTATTTAGACAGGATTAATAAATGATCTCTATTATGAAGGTGCCCCTATATAGTAGTGATCAGAAGATGATTGTGTGTTGGATTACACTTTTGAGGGACAGAACAGTGAATGTAAGATTAGCATTTCAAGTTTGAATAATAAGAATGATTAGGGTATGAAAACAGATGGCTAAATTGAACAGAAAAGTTAGGCTTAAAGGTGTAGTAAAAAATGGGAGTAGGCCATTTGCTAATTGAAAGACTAGGGAGTTAATGAAGATAAATAACAAACTGACAGATGAACAGGTCCTTGACCTGTCTTCACTGTAGATACCTTCAAACTCTCATCAAGTCACATTCATCCATCTCCTGTGGTTGCTAACCTACACCTGGCTTTTGGGTCAACAGCATCCTAATTTAATTCTTGCCTTTTTATCAATCCCTCATAATCTCTTTCCTCCACCTATCTGTATGATCTTCTCCAGTATCAGTAACCCCTAGATCTCTACATTGTCATTTCAGGTCTCTTTGAACTATGTTTGGGCTGTTTGTAACTGTTTTTTTTGTTTTAAGGCATTTATAAATTCTATCGTTCCGTGTTTGTAAATTTTCCTTGGGGAGTTTGTGGGATAGTGTTTGGGATTTTGTGGGACAATATTTTCAAATACTGCTTGTTTTGAGAGATGGGCTTTTTCTTGGACCCCCCACACCCTCAGCTGATTTGCCTCGCTTTAATTTTGACTTGTGGTCCCATTGCTTAAGGCTGCCCCGCCAAAGATATTTCTGTCTGTCTGAACATATCAACTGAATCCCACCACAATCAGATCTACAAAACAACCTTGATTATCCAAACGAGATGGGAGGGGAATATTTTGTTCAGATAACTGTTCAGGTAACATTTTTACAGGACCTCGATCTTGTTCAGATAATTGATCAGATTTTTATTTAAAGTTGTATTTTTCTCCATTCTTCTTCACTAATTTCCTGATTTAAAGTGATTTTTAATTTTATTGTTACTAGTGCCCTCCTTCCTAAAGTGTAAGGTTAATGTTCCCTGATTGTCATAGAATCCTGATAGTATGGAAGCTGGCTACTCAGCCCAGCTAGTCCACACTGACCCTCCAAAGAGCATCCCATGCTGTCCCTGTAGCCATGCATTTCTCATGGCTAATCCACCTAACCTACGCATTCCTATACACTGAAATTTAGCAAGGTCAATCCACCTATCCTGCACAACTTTTGGACAGTAGGAGGAAACCCATGCAGACATGGGGAGAATGTGCAAACTCCTCACAGTTGCTCAGACCCTGGTGTTGCAAGACAGCAGTGCTAAGCAGTGAGGCAACGTATTGTGCAGGACTGTCTAGCCACCTTATTTTGGAGATCAGTCATGCCATTCCTGCATTTGGGAAGTTCCCAAAGTAATTTTGACAATTTCGAGTGTAGGTTTGAAAATAGGTGAATTGTGAATATTGTACTGTTTAAAGAAAACTCTTCTCCTATTTCTATATTTCAGGCTGGTCGGTGTACAATCCGAAGCATTCCTTTCAGAGGTGCACCTTGCAGTGATTTGGCTGGACCTCAAGTCCCATATAAAGATCTCATGCGTTTGCTGCCCAGATCAATCACTGGCAGGTTTTGGGATGATGTTCAGAAAGCCCCGTATTTTATCTACAAGGTAATACCGATCACAGTAAAACAAAAGCTAAATAACACACATCCTGAAAGTCTGAAATAAAAACAAACAAAAAAATTCAGATCTGGCAGTGTCAGCTAAAGGGCAAAAGCAAAGGGAACAGATTTAAACATTAGCACTATATTTGTATCAGCAAATGCTGTGTACTTTCGTTTTTTTTTGTCTTTTTTGTTCATGTAGTAAAGATCAGCCTTGGCAGAGTGCCAGCAGTGTCTTTCTTAACTCAATGTTTGAGTATAGGATTGAGCAAAGTTCAAAATGTCTGTCTGGGTTTGCAGGGTTAAGATGTTGTAATTCTAGAACTGACAAAAAAACAGTGGGAGTTAGCAAAATACCAGAAGAGCTCCTGTTTTATTTTACACTGAAACAAAAATAGAGATTGCTGGAAAAGCTCAGCAGGCAGGTCTGGTGGCATATGTCAAACAAAATCAGAATTAACGTTTCAGGTCCAGTAGGTAACCCTTCCTTGCTGCCCACCCATCATCTGCATATAAACCAACATTTTCATAGTTACTATCAATTCTGAGGAAAGGTCACTGGACTCGAAGCATTACCTTTAATTTTTCTTCTCATTTACTTTAATTTCTCTTCACAGATGCTGCCAGACCTGCTGAGCTTTTCCAGACATTTGTTGTTTCTGATTTACAGCATCCACAGTTCTTTTGTTTCTTTAAATTCTCTTCTTCTATGTCGTAAGCGGTTGAAATTGTCTGCTCACTCCCTCACTTGTGCCTATTGTGAGGAAGGCTTGTCTGTTTTGAGGGCTTTGGTGTGAAGGTGGGAGGTGGGTGGGGGGGGGCAATAACAGCCTTTCCTCTAATTTTCTGAACACTGACTGATGTCAGTGTGTGGCAGCAAAGTCCTGTACTGGGAGTCGGTGCAGTGATCACACAGGAACATGGAGCAGCTGCACACATCGTAAAGGCAATGTTGGCCAACAGTGAATTCAGCTGTTGATTCCTTGGCAGTGGCACTTTGTCATAAAGCTGAAGGCTGGCATTGACTAGTGCAGGGCACAGCAGGGAGCCCAGTCAGTTGGCATGCTGTGTGTCTGATGCTTTTCTGATTGTTGTACAGAAATGACGATTCACCTGCCAAATGACAACAGTGGACCTGTGATGTGGTGTGAATGAGAGTCCACATGGTCTTTAGTTGTACCTTAAATATGGCACCTGAAGTGATGGTGCTAGCTTAGGATGCACCTTGGGGGTGAGAGAAACCCTCTGGGGGCTGAAAGAGTGGAAGGAGGTCACTTGCTAAGTATGGCTGTGACCCCAGTGTCCATGGGGAGTTGCAGCTCAGCTGAGCAGCAGTTTTTGACTCAGGGTTTGGAGCTCATCAGAGCCCAGGATCAGTAGTTGTGCAGTGAAGCTTGCATTGGGACTTCTGAAAGGCAAGGATCAGTCTTCTGCTCAGAACAGAGAGAGATTATGTTGATGGTTAGATTTTGGGATGCAGTTTCGAGATCCTCAGGGTCTCAGAAGAGCTTGAGCAACTCTGACGCACATAATCGTTGAGGTCATCTTAGTTAAAATTCTTTTGAAATAAGACAGATTTTGTGGCTTTCCAAAATCACTGCAATCTGGTGAGGTTGCTGAGAATATTGCTGAGATTAGTCTGGGTGATATCTGTCATTTTAACGTGTGGTTTGTGGTGTGTTTGACCCCAGTTCGGTAGTTAATGTTCATGCTTACTTCCTGTTAATTCTATATGTTAGAGAGTTAATTAAAAATTGAAAGTTATTCTGTTGGATTAAAACCATGGAATCATGTGGCTTTGTATGCCAATAAATACTTTAAATTTCAATTGTCATCCACTCAACTAACGTTATTGATCCCTGAACAAGTTATAATCGTAATTGGGAGCAGTGAAGTTGGTCTTGTGTAACATTGACAAATGTTGTAGTCTAGACTAGGATTGGAACTTTTTACATCCTTTAGGTTTGATTAGTTGTTTTTCCTCCTGACTAGCCTCCCATTTTCCATTGTGATAATGATATAGATTATAACTATCATTAGAAGCCTCCATGATTTCACCCTTCTCTATCTTTGATATTTCTGCCATCCTCCATTCTGGTTTCAGTCCATGTATAGTTTTCATTGCTCAACGAAGGTGGACACACCTTGAATTATCTAGTTCCTAAGCGATAGAATTTCATTCCAAAACCTCTTCTGCTCTTTCTGTCTTCATTTCTGTTCCTTTAAAACCCACTACTTTGTCCTTTTGGTTGCTTGTCCCTGTGCAGTTTGATAATCTTCACTGAAATGCCCTGAGATACTGTAATAATGCTACATAAATACAACTTAATTCTGTGCTTGATCATACCTCAGACATTCCATTGTATTGACAATATTAAACACGATAAAACTATGACAATCGTCTTTTGGATTAACTGTACAGCTATGCTGGGACATGTTGGCTGTAAGCATTTAACACAATCAGATAAACCTGTCGTCTTATTTAACAGTAACTAATCGATTGAATAATTTGTACTTTAGCTCTTATCTGTCACTGATTTTCTTGGCAGGTTAACGATACATACCATCAGGTCTGGTATGATGATCCACAGAGTATTTCAATTAAGGCAGCGATTATCAGAAAGCTGAATCTCCGTGGAATAGGCATGTGGAATGGAAACCTCTTAAACTATGATGATCCTAAAGCAGCAATACAAACTAAAGAAATGTGGAATGCACTGAACCCTTTCTGAACAAATCTTCAGTGACTTTTGTTCTTAAACTCCAAAATGTAATTATTTAGCAACTGCAACTATACATTGCAAGCATTGAACCATTGATTCCAATATTAGAAATTGACCTAATGCAGATCTATGGAGCAGGTATGAAATGTTTCTCACAAATGTCTATTCAATGAGAAGCAGACAAGTGTTTTGCAACATCTTAAACTGTTTACAAAGTGCACAGACTGTGTCAGCCATCAGACTGACAGTACAGGTTAAACTTTGAACCCCTGCTAAATACTTAGGGAACAGTTCGGTTTTCCTGTTGGTTGGAAATGAATTACAACATACACACGTGTGCTGTGTTTGTTTTTCACAATCTTTGATGTTTGTCAGTGTTATCGTTTTGAGCTTCCTAACTTAATTTTCATTATCTACATTGAGGTTTGAATAGTTTGGCAAAGTCATGTTTGCTCTTACTAATTTTCAATTAATATTGCAAGGCACTGCAACTATTTGACTTTTAATCTTTCCAAGTGATTTTATAATTTCCTGTTCTTTAAAGATACTTTAGCTTTTCTACAAAATAAAATGTTGTTTTCAAAGTTTTAGTGGTGGTGCTTGAGGGGATTGGAAACTGTGTGAGAATTTAAAATGCAATTTTAAGTAACTCCAGATAATGGTCTAGCCATCTCAGTAAGGGTACAACTCCAGTGTGGAAGTTGCAAGATCAAAGTAAAATCTGAATAAAGATACAGAAGAGAGAAGAAAAATGCTTCGGCAAAGACAGAAACTCCCCTTGTCCCTGGAAAACTGTAAACAATTTATACCACAGTAACTTAGGAGAGGTGATGGCCCAGTGTTATTAATGCCTGTGTTTGAATCCCACCATGGGAGCTGGCAGAAATTTGAATTCAATAAAAATAAATCTGGAGTTAAGAATCTACTGTTGACAGTGAAGTAAGGCCCTTTAGTCATTTCAACTCCACTTAGACCATAAGACCATAAGACATAGGAGTGGAAGTAAGGCCATTCGGCCCATCAAGTCCACTCCGCCATTCAATCATGGCTGATGCGCATTTCAGCTCCACTTACCAGCGTTCTCCCCGTAGCCCTTAATTCCTCGAGACAACAAGAATCTATCAATCTCGGCCTTGAAGACATTTAGCGTCCCGGCTTCCACTGCACTCCGTGGCAATGAATTCCACAGGCCCACCACTCTCTGGCTGAAGAAATGCCTCCGCATTTCTGTTCTGAAATGACCCCCTCTAATTCTAAGGCTGTGTCCACGGGTCCTAGTCTCCTCGTTTAACTGAAACAATTTCCTAGCATCCACCTTTTCCAAGCCATGTATTATTTTGTACGTCTCTATTAAGTCTCCCCTTAATCTTCTAAACTCCAACGAATACAATCCCAGTATCCTCAGCCGTTCCTCATATGTTAGACCTGTCATTCCAGGGATCATCCGTGTGAATCTCCGCTGGACACGTTCCAGTGCCAGTATGTCCTTCCTGAGGTGTGGGGACCAAAACTGGACACAGTACTCCAAATGGGGCCTAACCAGAGCTTTATAAACTTACCTGCACTCTCCCCGTAGCCCTAAATTCCTTGCGAGATCAAGAATTGATCAGTCTCTCCCTTGAAGACATTTAATGTCCCAGCCTCGACTGCGCTCTGTGGGAATGAATTCCACAGGTCTACCACTCTCTGGCTGAAGAAATGTCTCCTCATTTCTGTTCTAAATTGACCCCCACTAATTCTAAGGCTGTGTCCACCCTTTCTAAGCCATGCATTATCCTGTAAGTTTCTAATAGATCTCCCCTCAACCATCTAAACTCTAATGAATACAATCCCAAGATCCTCAGCTGTTCATCGTATGTTAGGCCTACCACTCCAGGGATCATCTGTGTGAATCTCTGCTGGACACGCTCCAGTGCCAGTATGTCCTTCCTGAGGCATGGGGCCCAAATTTGGACACCGTATTCCAAATGGGGCCTAACTAGAATTTTATAAAGTCTCAGAAGCACATCGCTGCTTTTATATTCCACCCCCTCTTGAGATAAATGACAACATTACATTCGCTTTCTTAATCATGGACTCAACCTGCAAGTTAACCCTTAGAATCCTGAATTAGTGTTCCCAGATCCCTTTGTACTTTGGCTTTATGAATTTTCTCTCCGTTTAGAAAATAGTCCGTCCCTGTACTCTTTCTTCCAAAGTGCAAGACCTCACACTTGCTCACGTTGAATTTCATCAGCCATTTCCTGGACCACTCTTAAACTATCTAAATCTTTCTGCAGCCTCCTCACCTCAGTACTACCTGCCTGTCCGCCTAACTTTGTATCATCGGCAAACTTCACCAGAATGCCCCCAGTACCTTCATCTAGATCATCAATATATAAATAGAACAGCTGCGGCTCCAACATTGAACCCTGCAGGACACTACTTGTCACTGGCTGCCATTCTGAAAAAGGATCTTTAATCCCAGCTATCTGCCTTCTGTCAGCCAATCCTCAATTCATGCCAGTGTCTCACCTCGAACAGCATTGGTCTTCACTTTGCTCAGCAGCCTCCTGTGAGGCACCTTATCAAAGGCCCTTTGGAAGTCTAGATAGATAACATCCGTTTTCCTGGTCTAACCTACTTGTTACCTCTTCAAAGAATTCCAACAGGTTTGTCAGGCACGACCTCCCCTTACTAAATCCATGCTGACTTGTTCTAATCTGACCCTGCATTTCCAACAATTTAGAAATCTCACTCTTAATTTTGAATTCTAGACTTTTACCAACAACCGAGGTAAGGCTAATTGGCCTATAATTTTCCATGCTGAAAATGTGTTGCTGGAAAAGCGCAGCAGGTCAGGCAGCATCCAGGGAACAGGAGAATCGACGTTTCGGGCATAAGCCATTCCTGAAGAAGGGATTATGCCCGAAACGTCGATTCTCCTGTTCCCTGGATGCTGCCTGACCTGCGCTTTTCCAGCAACACATTTTCAGCTCTGATCTCCAGCATCTGCAGACCTCACTTTCTCCTATAATTTTCCATGTTTTGTCTTAATCCCTTCTTGAACAATGGGGTTACAATATTGATTTTCCAATCATCTGAGACTTTCCCTGACTCCAGTGACTTTTGAAAGATCACAGCCAACGCCTCTGCTATTTTCTCAGCCACCTCCCTCAGAACTCTAGGGTGTAGCCCATTGGGGCCAAGAGATTTATCAATTTTTAGACCTTTTAGCTTTTCTAGCACTTTCTCTTTTGTATTGTCTACCATACTCAACTGTATCCCCTGACTCTCTTTAATTGTTGGGATATTACTCCCTATCTTCCACTGAAGAATGACGCGAAGTATTTATTAAGTTCTTCAGCCATTTCCTTATCTCCCAGCACTAGCCTTCCTGCATCAATTTGGAGCAGCCCAATGTTTACTTTTGCCTCTTTTTGTTTCATATGTATTGAAAGAAACTTTTACTATAATTTCTAATATTACTGGCTAGCCTACCTTCATATTTGATCTTCTCCATCCTTAGTTTTCTCTTTTGTTATTGTCTGTTTTTGTAGTCTTCCCAATCTTCTGATTTCCCAGTGCTCTTAGCCACTTTATAGGCGCTCTTTTTCTTTGATACATTTCCTGACTTCCTTTGTCAGCCATGGTAGTGTAATTCCACCCCCCCCCCCCCCCCCCGGGATAATCTTTCTTTACTTTGTGATGAACCTCTGTACTGTGTCCTCAATCATACCCAAAAACTCCTGCCATTGTTGCTGTACTGTCTTCTCTGCTGGGCTCCACTTCCAGTCGATTTTTGTCAGTTCCTCTCTGTAATTACCTTTATTTAACTAAAACACCATTACATCCGATTTTGTCTTCTCTCTTTCAAACTGCAGCCTTAACTCTACCATATTATGATTGCTGCCTCCTAAATGTTCCCTTACTATAAGAGATCTTTTATAAAGTCTAGCTCATTACATAGCACTAAGTCCAGAATAGCCTGCTTCCTTGTGGGCTCCATCACAAGCTGTTCCAAAAAGCATTCTATGAATTCCCTTTCTTTGGATGCACCGGCAACATTATTTACCCAGTCCACCTGCATATTGAAGTCCCCATGACCACCATGACCTTGCCTTTCTGACATGCCTTATCTATTTCCTGGTACATCTTACGCCCCTGGTCCTGACCACTGTTAGGAGGTCTGTACGTAACTCCCATTATGTTTTTTTTTTGCCTCTGTGATTCCTCAACTCCACCCACACAGACTCCACATCCTCTGACCCTGTGTCAGTCAGTGCCGTAGATTTAATTTCATTCTTAATTAACAAGGCAACTCCGTCCACCTCCCCGTCTTTTCGATAAGTTGTAAATCCTTGAATGTGTAACTGCCAGTACTGAACCCCCTGCAACCACATCTGTGATGCCTACCACATCATAGTCATTCATGATAATGCCCAACATGTAACTCCAAACCTGGTGAGGATATCAGATCTCCAAACTCTGAACTACCCTCGAAGATGGCATAACAAACAACTGAGTTATATCAATCACGACAAAGTCTCAAATGAAACCTGATGGACCATCTGGCATTGACCTAGGCAAGGGAGAGGACAATTACAGATACAGTCCTGTTGACCCTGCAAAGTCCTCCTCACTAACATCTGGGGTTAGTGCAAACATTGGAAGAGCTGACTCACAGGTTAGTGAAGGGCTAGCCTGACATTGTCTGTAAGGTATGAATCAGAGTATGACTCTACCCCACACATTACTGTCACCATCCCTGGATATGACCTGTCTATCAATCTGTCAGGACAGATTCAGAATCCTCAACATTGATTCAGGAAACCACCTTCGGATTACCACGTATTACCCTCCCTCAGCTGATGAATCAGTATTCCTTCATGTTGAACAACGATTGGAGGAAGCACTGGAGATGTTTTCAGGGTGGGGGATTTCAATGTCCTCCACTAAAAGTGGCTTGGCAGCAGTATAAAAGCAAATTACTGTGAATGCTGGAATCTGAAACCAAAAGTGAAAATGCTGGAAAATCTCAGCATGTCCAGCAGCATCTGTAAGAAGAGCAAAGAGCTGACATTTTGAGTCTAACTGACCCTTTGTCAAAGCTTTGATAAAGGGTCAGTTAGACTCGAAACGTCAGCTCTTTTCTCTCCTTATAGATGCTGCCAGACCTGCTGAGATTTTCCAGCATTTTCTCTTTTGGTTTGGCAGGAGAGGTAGTGATCAAGCTGGTTGGGTCCTAAAGGACAATGCTGCTAGACTGGGTCTGCAGCTGGTGGTGAGGGAGCCAACAAGACGGAAAAACATACTTGATCTGTTCCTTACCAACCTGCCAGTTGCAGATGCTTCTGTCCATGACCGTATCAGTAAGAATGCCTTGTGGAGACCTTCAAGTTCTGTATTTGTATAAAGAATAGTGTGTTGTGGCACTATCATCATTTTAAATGGGGCAGACTTTAACACATTAGCAACTTAAGATCAGGCATCCATGTGACACTGTGGGCCACCAACAGCAACAGAAGCCTGGTATATTCCCCACCCCTCCATGGCTCAACTATTATCATTAAACCTGGGGATCAACTCTCGTTCAATATAGACTGCAGCGGGGCATGCCAGAAGCAGCATTAGGATTAACAAAAAAATCAGTCGTCAACTTGGTGAAGCTACAAAGCAGGACTACCTGCTCTCTATCCCACTGTACACCCCCAGGTCGTCATCTCTGCACTGAAGATCTTCAACAGTGCCCTGAAGCAAACCCACTACTACAGCCACATCTCCTTCCTCAGCACCTGCCTCCAAATCGACTTCACTGGTTTCCAATTCTCCCCTCCTCCCACCTCATTCCAGATTTAACCCTCCAACTCAGCACTGCACTCTTGACATGTCCATCTTCCTTCCCACCTGTCTGCTCCACCCTCCCCACCTGCATCCATCAATCACCTTTCCAGCTACCTTGTCCTCATCCCACCCCACGCACCTCTTTATCTCACAGATCCCTTCACTCTCAACATTCCTGATGAAGAGCTTATGCCCAAAATTTTAACTCTCCTGGTCCTCAGAAACTGCCTGACCTGCTGTGCTTTTTCCAGCACCACACTTTTAGACTGGGGCTACCTACATATCAAGTAGCATAAGCAGCAAGTGATAGGGCTAAGCAATTCCACAACCAACAGATCAGATTTAAGTTTTGCAGTCCTACCAATTCTAGTCATAAATGGCAGTGAACAACTCACCAAAGAAAGAGGCTCCACAAATATCATTCTCCTCAATGATGGAAGGGCCTGACATAAAGTGCAAAAGATAAGGCTGAAGGTTTCAAAGCAATCTTCAGACAGAAGTGCCACATGGATCAGCCATCATGGCATCCTGCAGTGGTCCCCAGCATTACCGTGTTTCAGCTTATTCAATTTATTCCACCTAAGCGCAAGAAATGGTTGGAGACATTGGATACTGCAAAGGCAATGTGGCCCTGACAACATTCTGACAGTAGAATTTACACTTCAGAACATGCCACTCCCCTAACCAAACTCTTCCACTACAGTTACAATGCACGCATCTACCTGACCAATGTGGAAAATTGCCCCTGTGTGTCCTGTCCACAAAAACAGGACAAATCAACCAGGGCAATTACCATCGCAATTGGTTTGCTCTCGATCATCAGTAAAGTGATGAAAGGTGCCATCAGGAGAGCTACCAAGCAGCACCTGCTCAGCAATAGTTGAGTGTATGTTGCTAGAAAAGCACCGCAGGTCCGGCAGCATCCGAGGAGCAGGAGAACCTGCTCAGCATTGACCTGCTCAGTGCCACCCAGTTTTGGTTCCACTAGGACCACATTGTTCCTGACCTCATTACAGCCTTCGTTTAAACACAGACAAAGTTGAATTCCAGAGGTGAGGTGAGAGTGACAGCCCTTGACATCAAAGCTGTATTTGACAGTGTGGCATCGAGAATGTCTAGCAAAAAGGGAATTAATGGGTATCAAGTAAACTCTCTGCTGGTTGGAGTCATACCTGTGACAGAGGGAGATGGTTGTGGTTGTAGCAGGTCAGTCATTAGATTCAGGACGTCTCTGCAGGTGTTTCTCAAGGTAATGTCCCAGGCTCGTCTTCAGTTGCTTCAATAACCTTCCCTCCATCATAAGATCAGAAAACAGAGCTCAGTGCTATTTAGGACTCCTCAGATACTGAAGCAGTCCATGGTCCGATGCAATAAAATCTGGACAATATCCAGGCTTGGGCTGACAAGGGGCAAGTAACATTTGTGACACACAAATGCCAGGCTATGACCATCACCAACAAGAGACAATCAAACCACTATCCCTTGACACCACTGACTCCCTCATTATCAACACCCTTAGTGTTACCATGCACCAGAAAAGATCTCACTTGCCACATAAACAGTGGCTACAAGAGCAGGTCAGAGACTAGGAGTATTGCAGTGAGTAACACATCTCAGTCTCCAAACACTGTCCACCATCTATCAGGCATAAGTCAGGAATGTGATGGAATGCTCCCCACTTGTCTGGATGGGTGCAGCTCCAACAACACTCAAGAAGCTCAACACCATCCAGGACAAAGCAGTCCACTTGACTGTCACCACATCCACAAATGTTTATTCCCTTCCACCGGCACTCTAGCAGCAGTGTGTACTATCTACAAGATGCACTTCAGAAATTCACAAAAGAGCTTCAGACTGCACCTTCCAAACCCACCACCACTTCCATCTAGAAGCACAAGGGCAGGAGATACATTGGAACACCACCCGTGAAAATTCCCCTCCAAGCCACTCACCATCCTGATTTTGAAATATGTAGTCATTCATTCCTTGTTGTTAGGTCAAAATTCTGGAATTCCCTCCTGAAAGGCTTGTGCAACCTATAGCAGCAATTCAAGAAAACAGCTCAGCACCGCCATCTCGAGGCCAACTCAGGACAGGCAACAAATGGCCAGTTGGCTAGCCATGTCCACGAATGAAGAAAAGCCTTTGTAACAAAACCCACATAGTTCTTGAGCTAAATTTCTAAGTACATGCAAATGCAACCATATTTGGTAAACGTGGCAACTGTTTGAAAATAGACTGTCATTTGTGTGGAATCAACTGCTGTGATCTGTTTTTACTCAGCATCACTAGTTGGTGTAAAGAAACAATGGTGAGATTGTGATTCCTTCCTTCCATCCTCAATGTTTGAACCAGTTATGGAGGATGGTTAGTGGAGAGAAGTAGGGTAGGTAGGTGGGATTGAAGTGAGGATCCTGAAAGTGACAGTAAGACAAACACTGATATTTGATCTGAGGAGGATTTGATCCCTCACAGAACTGGACTTGGAACATTCATTTGGATAGCCTTTGCAAATACACCATCCAGAAGGCAATTGAAAAGAAGCCACATTTGAAGGTGTTAGCGAGCTTTGAGAAATTTGTAGCTCAGGTTGAGTTTTTGGATGTAGGTTTGTTTGCTGAGCTGGAAGGTTCATTTCCAGATGTTTCATAGGGTAGGGTAATGAAATGTCTGGAAATGAACCTTGCAGCTCAGCGAGCAAACCTACATCCAAAACATTTGAAGGTGATTGTGAAAAGTTAAAAAACATGATGTATGGAGTAACATGGATGGCATGACCTGAAGATTGTTTAGCAAGAGGCACAAATGGGCCAATCTTTAGATGCAAAGATGTAACATATGGTGTCCTTCAGCAATCAGTTTTGAGACCTCAACTTTTTCCAGTTTCCAGTTTCCAGTTTTACAGTCATCTCCCAACATTTAAGAGCCCCTCTGTATTTCAGGTTCCCCACCATAATGGACAACCTCACATTTCTCCGAATTGTATTCCATCTGCTAATTTTCACCCACTTCGCCTCTGCAAATCCCCTGATGCTTTTGCATCCTCTTCACAATTCACACATTAATCTAGCTTTGTTTCATCTGCAAAATTTAAAATATTAATTTAATCAAATTAATACGAATCATTGAAATCAATTGTGGCTATCTGGGACCCAACCATTGATTTTTGCAGAATCTCACCAATCATGACCCATTTATTCCTGCATTATGCTTGCTGTCCATTAACCAATTCTCAATCTGTGGCAGTATATTTCCCTTCATTCTGTCATAGAGTCATAGAGATGTGCAGCACTGAAACAGGTCCTCCATGCCGACCAGATATCCTAAATTAATCTAGTCCCATTTGCCAGCACTTGTCCCATATCCCTCTAAACCCTTCTTATTCATATACCCTTCCAGATGCCTTTTAAATATTATAATTGTACTAGCCTCTGCCACTTCCTCTGGCAGCCCATTCCACACATGCGCCACCTTCTGCATGAAAGAAGTTGCCCCTTCATTCCCTTTTAAGTTTTTCCCCTCTCACCTTAAACTTGTGCCCTCTATTTCTGAACTCCCCTACCCCAGGGGAAAGACCTTGTCTATTTACCGTATCCATGTCCCTCATGATTTTATAAATCTCTATAAAGTGTTATGAAGATGTGGATATACCTTTAAGAGAGTGAAGGACTTGGCAAGTACACTGAGTGCCGGAGAATTTACAAAGTAACATTTGATTCAGAACAAAGAGAACTCGCTGAGTTGCTATGAGACAAAAAAACACAAATTTGAATTCGGCCAATCAGTTTAAATTATACCCCGAGAAATATCAAACTCCAATCCAATTTGAATTGAGTATATTGACAATCTTAAAAGCCAATGACACAATCTGATGCTTTGGGGGATATAAGACCATGGAAAATTGAACAGTTTGGAGGAGAACTGCCAAGCCCAGTAAACAGACTGCTTGAAAAATAGCTCTCTTAAAACTACCTTTTTGATCAGTAACCTGTGATGCAGAAATTCCTAAGAAGAAGAAAAGAAGACACAGGAAAGTCGGAATAGAAGCACGAAAGCTGCCTGGTTTTGCGATAAGCAGTGTGTTTTTGTAAATCTTAGTTGGGAGTTTTATCGGACTAGTATTATAGAAGGAAAGGTAAAAAAAAGGATTAGAGGAAGAAATTGTAAGTAGTAATTAGTTATCTATTCTGTTATACTTTAAGAAATAAAGTTGTTAATTTTTACTTTAAATAGCCAATCAGATTTTTGCAGATTACTGCACGGGATAAATCTTTTCTGTGTTGCTGGTTTTAAATTAAGCAAGAGGGCTTACCTTGTGTCTTAACAGTTTGAGGGCTCATCTGGGATTTGAGGAGAAAGTGAGGTCTGCAGATGCTGGAGATCAAAGTTGAAACTTTATTGCTGGAACAGCACAGCAGGTCAGGCAGCATCCAGGGAACAGGAGATTCGACGTTTCGGGCACAGGCCCTTCTTCAGGAAGAAGGGCCTGTGCCCGAAACGTCGAATCTCCTGTTCCCTGGATGCTGCCTGACCTGCTGTGCTGTTCCAGCAATAAAGTTTCATCTGGGATTTGAACTAGTTTAGACAGATTTGAAAAGATTTGGGGGTACAAAAACTCACAGCAGATTTAAACACTTGCAGGTTAGTGTCCTAGACCTTTAAGTAAAACTTAGGTGAGGCAATTTGTTTAATTTCGGTGACTTACGGTTGATTAAATTAAAAGTGAGAGAAATGGCTCTTAAAATTGTTAAAGAGGCTCTGGGATTTGAAGATGATTCTCAGATTTGCCAAGAAAGTTTAGAAGGAAAGAAAAAGGCCATACGTTTAGAATTAGCAATGAAGTTAGATTTGGGTTTAACCAAAGAAAAAAGTAAAGCTGAAATTGTCAGGGAATTACTCAAACACGTAGGTGTATCCGAGAAACAGACAAGTGCAGTAGAGATAGAAAATAGAGGAAAATGGAGTTAGAAGATAAACAAAGAGAGAGAGAGGAAAGAAAAGAGAAAGAAGAATGAGAGAAGAAAAAGAGAGAGAGAAGTTTCTTGGATGAGCAAAGAGAGAGAAGAGGTAGAGGAAAAAGAGAGAGAGAAGGTTCTTTGCTGAACAAAGAGAGGGAGAAGAAAGGGAGAGAGAGAATTTGAACTTGAGAAGTTGCAACTTAGTCAGCAAAGTCAAGTTAACAGGATGGAGATTAAAAGAGAAGGTAATGATACATACAAATATGTCAAAACTCTGCCAAATTTTGATGAGAAAGATGTTGAAGCCTTCTTTATTTCATTCGGAAAATTGGCTAGGCAGATGGAATGGTCCGAGGATTCATGGGTAATGCTAGTTCAGACTAAACTAATAGGCAGCGCTAGTGAGGTATTTGCTGCGATGTCAGGTGAGGTGTCAAGAGATTATTAAGCATTAAACAAGCTATTTTCAGTATTTCTGAATTGGTATCAGAAGCATATAGACAGCGCTTGAGAAACACAAAGAGGGAACTAGGTCAGACTTATGAAGGAATTAAAACAAAATAATTGGTTACAAAGGCACTGGTTTTATTATTGCCTGTTCGAAAGAATTAAACATAGTCATTTTGATCAATGGGTATGTGGTTTGAAAATAGGTAGGACATTTGAGGCTCTAAGAGAGATTATTCTGCTGGAGGAGTTTAAAAACTCACTTCCAGAGATGGTAAGAATTCACGTGGAGGAACAGAAAGTTCAGGAAGTGAGAAGGGCAGCAGAATTAGCAGATGAGTACATGTTGATGTTTAAGACAAGCTTCCGGCCAGAATTTCATCCCGTGAGGGATTGAAATTGAGGGAAGGGGAGATCCTACACTACAAAACCAAGAGTAAAGAACACTGGTAAGAATTTACCACAGGATAAAAAAGAAACTCAAGTGGGTGGCCTCAGGTGTTTTCACTGTAGTGCAGTGGGACACAGAAAATTACAATAACGGTGGTTTCAGAAGGGCACTGGGAAAAGGTGTTTTCACTGCCAGAAGGTGGGACACATAAAGACACAGTGCTGGTCATTAAAAAAAAGGCACTGTGGGAAAAGATGTGGGAAAAGAAGCTAAGCTAGTGGCATTAATGAAGGTAGTAAAGGATACCCCAAGAAGAGCTGAGGAGCTGCAGGAGAGTGCCCAGCCTAGGCCGGGGCTGGGTATGGAGTTAGTACCTGATCTCTACAAAGAATTCACCTCTGTGGGTAAAATTTACTCAGAAAGAACAGGGGGAGAAGGACAAGAAGTTATCATTTTGAGAGATACAGGATCTGACCAATCACTGAGAGTAAGGGATGAGCGAATGTGCACTCTTTCTCATCTGTTACCCGAGAGTGTGGTAATTTGTGGGATAGATGGACAGAAATTTGGAGTGCCAACTCAAGATCGGGGAGGTTACATTGGGAGTGATTGACAGAGTGTCAGTTCCAGGAATTTAGTTTGTTCTTGGGAACGATTTGGCAGGATCCAAGATGGGAGTGACACCCCTTGTTGTGGAGAAGCCCAAGGAAGACAAAGAAACTGAGGAGGTAAAACAGAAATATCCTGGCATCTTCCCTGGATACTGCGTGATAACCAGATCCCACTATCATAAGTCGCAGCACGACACGAAAAGTAAAGAGAAAGATGAAGGAGTTGAGGCTCAGTTAGCGGACACCCTGTTTGATGTAATGGTGCAGAAGTGTTTAGTTCTGAAAGGCTAAGAGACTTGCAACAGCAAGACAAGATGACAAAAGATATATATCTGGATGCGTACTCTGAAAAGGAGGCAGAGAATATTCCGGAGGGTTATTATCTGAAAGATAGAATCCTCAGACGGAAATGGAGACCACGGCAGATTAGTGCAGAAGAGAAATGGGCCAAAGTGCACCAGATTGTGTTGCCGGTAGCGTACAGACAAGAAATGTTACAGGTCACCTAGGGGTACAAAAAGACTCAGGCTAAAGTACAAAAACATTTTTATTTGCCTGGAATGCACAAGGATGTGGTTAACTTTTGCCAAATGCGTCATACGTGCCAAATGGTAGGTAAGCCACAGGCAGTAATAAAACCAGCACTTGTGTTGCCAATTCCCGCATTTTAAGAATCTTTCATGTGGGTTATAATTGGTTGTTTAGATCCCCTCCTGAGAACTAAAAATAGGAACCAGTACTTGTTAACCATAATGGATGTGTCTGAATTGAATTGAATTTATTGTCACGTGTACCGAGGCACAGTGAAAAGCTTTGTCCTGCGAGCAACACAGGCAGATCACAGAGTTAAGTTGCATAGATAAGTAAATAATAGATAAACAGTGGCAAAAACAAAAACACAGGTACAGGCGAATGTTAAGAGTTTGAGTCCATTCAGTATTCTAACAACAGCAGGGTAGAAACTGTTTTGAAACCAGCTGGTGGGTGTGTTCAGGTTTCTGTACCTTCTCCCCGATGGTAGAGGTTATAGAAAAACATTGCCAGGCTGGGATGGATCTTTGAGAATGCTGGCGGCCTTTCCTTGACAGCGGGCCTGGTAGATGGATTCGATAGATGGGAGGTTGGCCTTTGTGATTGTCTGGGCCGAGTTCACCACTCTCTGTAACCATCTCCGACCTTGAATGGTACAGTTGCCATACCAGGCAGTGATACATCCAGACAGAATGCTCTCGATGGCACACCTATAAAAGTTGGCAATGGCATTCACTGTCATGCCAAATTTCCTCAGCTGCCTGAGGAAGAGGAGATGTTTAGATCAGAATGGTGCTGGAAAGGCACAGCAGGTCAGGCAGCATCCGAGGAGCAGGAAAATCGACGTTTCGGAAAAAAGCCCTTCATCAGGAAGAAGCGATATTGTTGGGCCTTTGTAACCAGTGCGTCCACATGAAGAGTCCAAGAAAGCTTGATGTGGATGACCACTTCCAGGAGCATGACCCTCTCCATTCGTTCCATCTCTGTGCTGTTAATGTGTAGGGGGGGGCATGAGTAACATCCCACCAAGTCAATAATGAGTTCCTTGGTTTTACTGACATTGAGAGCTAGGTTGTTCTCAGTGCACCATTTATCCAGGTTTTCCACCTCCCGTCTGTAGTCTGTTTCATCGCCATCTGAGATTCAACCGACTATGGTGGTGTCATCAGCAAACTTGTAAATGGTATTAGTCTGTATTTGGCAACGCAATCATGGGTATACAGTGACTACAGTAGGGGGCTGAGTATGCACCCTGGGGGCTCCAGTGTTGAGTGTTAGTGAGGATGAAATATTGTCCTCAATCTAGCCTGTGGGTCAGGAAACTGAAGATCCAGTTGCAGAGAGTGGGGCTTAGTCCAAGATCTCTAAGTTTAATAATCAGTCTCAAGGATAATGGTGTTGAAGGTTGAATTGTAGTCAATGAGTAGGATTCTTGCATAGCTATTCTTGGTGTCAAGATGTTCTAGGGCAGAGTGAAGGGCAAGTGATATGGCATCTGACGTGGATCTGTTGGTATGATAGGCAAATTGGAGTGGGTCAAGAGTAGTGGTGAGGCTGGAGTTGATTAATGCCATGACCAACCTTTCAAGCACTTCATGACCACCGAAGTTAGGGCCACTGGGCGGTAGTCATTGAGACATACTGCATGAGCCTTCTTAGGCAAAGGGATGATGTTGGCCTCTTGAAACAGGCAGGGACAGGGGCCTGCTGCAGGGAGAGGTTGAAGATGTCCAAGAAGACCTCTGCCAGTTGATCTGAGCATGCTCTGAGTGCACGGCCTGGTACTCCATCTGATCCTGTAGCTTTCCTTGGATTCACATGAAGGAAACTCTTCTGCTCTCTGATGCAGTGACTGTTGGGATAGGTTCGTCAGGACTTGTCGGAATAGGTGTTACCTCTCCGCCGAAATTCTGCTCAAAGCGAGAAGGCATTGACATGATCGAGGGATGTGTCATCATCTGCTATCTAGCACTGTCTCTTTTTAGAACCTGTGATGTCATTCAGTCCTTGCCATAGTCGCCGGGTGTCTGGCTGGGTCTCTAGTTTGGCTCGGTATTGGTCCATCGCTGACTTAATGGCTCTGCGAAGGTCACACTTGGATTCCTTATATTTGAGTGGGTCTCCTGATCTGAAGGCGTCATGCCTGGGTTTTTAGCAGGTTCTGTATGTCCTGATTCATCTAGGAGCTTCAGTGGCTGAGGGATTATGTTATAGAAATGTATAAAATTATGGGGGCCATGGATAGGGTAAACAAAGTCTTTTCCCTGGGTTGGGGGAGTCCAAAACCAGAGGGCATAGATTTAAAAAGGATCTAAGGGGCAACCTTTTCACACAGTGAGTGGTGCGTATGGATTGAGCTGCCAAAGGAATTGGTGGAGGCTGGTACAATTAAAAGACATCTGGAAGGGTATATGAATAGGAAGGGTTTAGAGAGATATGAGCTAAGGGCTGGCAAATGGAACTAGATTAATTTAGGATAACAGGTTGGCATGGACAAGTTGGACTGAAGGGTCTGTTTCTGTGCTATATATCTCTATGACTCACGACTCAACATCAATCTCATTTGGGATGGATCTCAAATCAATGAAGAGTGCAGGAAAGCATGCCAGGATCTCACCGTCCAGCAAGGTCAAGCTATATCACAGTAGTGATAAACGGCTCCATTTCAGAATGGCAGGCAGTGACCAGTGGGGTACCGCAGGGATCCGTGCTGGGACCACAGCTTTTTACAATATATGTTAATGATATAGAAGATGGTATCAGCAATAACATTAGCAAATTTGCTGATGATACAAAGCTGGGTGGCAGGGTGAAAAGTGATGAGGATGTTAGGAGATTACAGGGTGACCTGGACAAGTTAGGTGAGTGGGCAGATGCATGGCAGATGCAGTTTAATGTGGATAAATGTATGGTTATCCACTTTGGTAGCAAGAACAGGAAGGCAGACTACTACCTCAATGGAGAAAGTGAGGTCTGCAGATGCTGGAGATCAGAGCTGAAAATGTGTTGCTGGAAAAGCACAGCAGGTCAGGCAGCATCCAGGGAACAGGAGAATCGACGTTTCGGGCATAAGCCCTTCTTCAGGAGGGCTTACAAGGATGCCTTCCTTGAAGAAGCTCTCTTCCTCCCTCTACAAAGATTTCAGTGAGTCTTAGCCTGCTGGACAAACTTTCCTCATTCCTGAAGAAGGGCTTATGCCCGAAACGTCGATTCTCCTGTTCCCTGGATGCTGCCTGACCTGCTGCGCTTTTCCAGCAACACATTTTCAGCTACTACCTCAATGGAATCAATTTATGTAAAGGGGCAGTACAGAGAGATCTGAATTCTTACCAAGACCGGTCCTTGTCGGGCTGGACTGAGATGATAAGCAGCGAGGGGTCGAATCAACTGTGACTTGAATGAGAGGAAAACCAAACTGAGAAAATACTCACACCTGGCCGGCCAAGTCCTTGACACTCAATAGGGAAGGACTCAAGGCTCTTACACCGTTGCCCACAATCCATCCGTACCAAGTCCAAGTCATGGCACCAGATGAAGATCTGGACCCCTGGGGGTCTCTCTGTTCCGTAATCAGTTAATAAGCACTCACAATCTCTCTGGTTCTTTAAGACTTCATTCTTTATTTCTCATTTCAGGTATGAGTTGATGAGCAGGAATTCCTGATGAAGGGTTTATGCCCAAAATGTCAATTCTCCTGCTCCTCGGATGCTGCCTGACCTACTTTGCTTTTCTAGTGCCACTCTCTCAACTGTAGTCAATGTTAGAACTGCACTAAGACAAAACTTGGATTTGCATCCGTTGGAGTATAACTTCAACATGGCCTCTCTACTCTTATAATCCATGTCCTGACTGATAAAGGCACGTGTCCCACAAGCCTTCTTAACTGCCCTATTAACCTGTCTTGCCACCTTCAGAATTTTCACCGATAGTTTCCTTTTAATTGATGGAAGATGCACTGGTCTATAATTCATAAATCTATCATTGCCAACTTACTTGAACTGTGGCACCACATTAGTTGTCCTCCAGTCTTCTAGCACCTCCTTGTGGCCAGAGAAATATTAAAATTGGAGTCAGAGCTCCTATAATTTCTGAGCTCATCTCCCACAGCAGTCTGGGATGCAACTCATTCAGACCTGGGGACTTTTCCAGTTTTAAGCCCACCAAAACCTCCAATAACTCTTCACTCCTGATGTCAATGTGCTCAAGAACCTCATAGTCCCTCTTCCCAAATTCTGCACCGACATCCTCCTTCTCATGAGTGAAGACAGGTGAGAAGGAGTTGTTCAACTCCCCACAAATATCCTCCGCCTCACAGATTGCTCTTTTGGTCCCAAATGGGCTCTACTCTTTCCTTGGTTATGCTCTTGCACTTAATATGTTTATTGAATATCTTGAGATTCTCCCTAAATTTACCTGACAGTATTTTTATTGCCCCTTCTTTGCTCCCTGAATATACTCTTGGAGTTTCTATACTCCAAGAGTCTCCATTGATTTATTTCCTTTGTACCTGCCAAAAGCCCCTCCTTTCCTCCTTATCCAGTCCTGAACATCCAGGGTTCTCTGGGCTTGTTGCTCCTTCTTTTCACCCTAAAGGAAACATGTTGGGGCTGGACTCTCCCCTTTACTTCTTTGAACGCCGGCCAGTGTTCTGCTGTACATTTACCCTCAAGTAACTGTTCCTAGTCTATCTTGGGTATGCTTTAATAAAATCTGACCCTCCCAATTCAACTCTCAAGCTTATTGGACAATTACAGGGCCTGAGGTTCCTTCAGTCCTACCCTCTGGAGTGCCATACCCTTTTGCTTGCTAGAAATGACATATTTATATACAGGGACAATGTACCTTTTTTAATTTAATAAAGCATGGATTGATAGATTCTTGTTGCAACAACCAGTCAGTGTCAACTTGCCATCTAATCAACATTATATTCTCAGTCAATATAAATTGTTGCTCATTTTGAAATTTGTCATTCTTGTGTGTATCCTGGTGAAAACAAGACCAAAGAATTCAACGATGTGTCTCTCAGCCTTAGTTTTGTCAATAAGCACTTGAAAATGTTTGGATTTTATTAAAATGTGATATTGGATACTGAATCAAGTGTTGAAGGAATTTTTTTCGCAACTAGTAAAACAAATGACAAGTTTGTGTGAAGCTTAGTGACAGCAGCAGATTAGAGGTGGATTAAATTAGACCTTGAACCACACTAATAAGTTCTCCTCTCTATTGTCTCCTTTACTTTATGATGTTATGAACGAAAAAGACCAATAAAGAGCAGAACTCTACTGGCACCGACAGAACAGAGAAGTAATGAAACGACTAATCGTAATCCAAAAGAGAACATCTGGTTTCTGTGGTGAAGGTAACCCCATACAATGCTGCTATGGAGGAGGTTGGAGATTGTGACACAGCGCCATATTATCATGTCAGGATGGGGTGAGACCAGGGAAGGGGCTAGATATTGATAACAATCACATCCTGGAGGTAATGGCTGTTGAAACCAATGGTTCAGGTTAAAGGGAGAAACTAGAAAATTATCCCAGATCATCGTCAGTGGCTTACGTGATACTTTTTGTACCTGTTTAATCCACAAAGCAAAAATTGGCTTTGTACTAGCTCACGAAAGGAAACTTTAGTAATGAATTTGGAATAAAATTTCACTATTTTTAATTTATTGCACTTTTAGTCCACTCTTTGCTGCAAACACTGTTGTTTAAAATTTTCACCAAAATCCACAAATTTATGTAGAGTTCACATACATGCGTTGGATCTAAACCAACCCTGAAGGTTAAACAGCCATATGTCCCAATGCACAATCAATCATTGGCAGAATTTATTGAGCAAGCAATGTCTTAAAACTCCTTATTCAAAATAGGTGCATATTCCCAGCAAAATTTGACAACAGAAAAACACAGGATTAATGGCAGAATTACAATAAAGTGATCATTTTCCCTTCTGCATCTGAAAAACTTGCTAATTTGCTTCAATACACATCTCAGTCAAACAGAATCAGCTGAGAGGGGAAATAGTTGGTGTGTAACTGTGGAGAATGTGAATGTAAAGGAAAAAAGGAGATTAAGGAGGGATCTGTTTGAGGTCTACAAAATCATGAAGGGTATAGACAGGGTAGATAGAGATAGGATTTTCCCCAGGGTGAAGGTTTCAATAACAAGAGCTCACGCTTTCAAGGTGAGAGATGAAAGATTTAAGGGGGATACACACAGCAAGTACTTTACACAGAGGATGGTAGGTGCCTGGGACATGTTGCCAGCAGACGTAGTAGAGATGGGCACGATAGATTCATTCAAGATGTGTTTGGACAAATACATGAGTAGGTGGGGAGCAGTGGGATACATATGCTTAGGAATTGGGCGACAGGTTTAGACAGTGGATTTGGATCGGCTCAAACCTGGGCTGTGTTCCTGGGCTGTGAATTTTCTTTGTTCTTCTTTCTTTGAAATCCAAACCAGTGTAATCAATCTAGGATTAAGCACACACAACTTAAATGGCAAAACAAATTGTGATGGAGTGTTTCTGACTATAAGTGCTAAAGTAATCAAATCCTTTAATAAAATCTGGTGTTGAAAGCTGCTGTCAGTGATAGTGACCGTGGCAACTATCAGCGGAAATCTGCTGTTCTTATCCAGTCTAGCCTACACATGACTCCAGACCCACAGCAATGTAGTTGATTCTTAACTATCCTTGGAAATGGTGAGGCAAGCCACTCAGTTCAAAGTGGTTCAATAAGGCAAATCAGCACCACCTTCTCAAGGGCCACCAGAATGGGTAATAAATACTGGCCCAGCCAGAGATGCCCACACTCTCTGAATTAAGTCTTTAAAATGTTTCATCTGGATTTGATTTTGTTGCAGTTTCCATGCAAGAGTTGTAAGCTTATTGTTGATTGCAATGTAACCAAACATACAAAGTGGCTAAAGCACACTGTCACAGAGAAAAAAAACTGTATCAGGGTTAAAAGCAGTTACCATCTTATTGGGTAGAATTACAAAGTCCAAGATGGAGGACAGGAAAAATTTCTGGCAGTAAGAGCTGCTCCTTTTTTTGAGGTATTTTAGGTGTTGGAGGTGATTTCCTCGAATTCCAGGAGCAGCAATTACTGTTTTGTATGCTGTTGCATTGTTTTGGAACTTTTGGGGAAAAAAGTCAAAACAACAGCAGTTTTAAAAGGGAGAAGAGCAGACAAAGGAAGCACATGGTGAGGACAGTGCAGGAGAGAGAGAGAGAGAGAGAGCGTGAGAGAACCTGCACAGTTACTGCCTTTGCTGTTTGAAGTCATGTATCACTGGACATCGGAGTGCATCTGGGAGAATTAACAAACAGTAAAATTAAAAATCATGAGGGGCATGGATAGAGTAAATAGACAAAGTCTTTTCCCTGGGGCCGGGGAGTCCAGAACCAGAGGGCATAGGTTTAGGCTGAGAGGGGAAAGATAGAAAAGAGACCTAAGGGGCAACTTTTTCACACAGAGGGTAGTACGTGTATGGAATGAGCTGCCAGAAGAAGTGATGGAGGCTGGTACAATTGCAACATTTAAGAGGCATTTGGATGGGTATATGAATAGGAAGGGTTTGGAGGGATATGGGCTGGGTGCTGGCAGATGGGACTAGATTGGGTTGGGATATCTGGTTGGCATGGACAGGTTGGACCGAAGCGTCTATTTCCATGCTGTACATCTCTATGACTCTATGACAAACATGGAGAAAATGGGAGACACATCTCATCCTGCCTCCAGCCCCTTGGTGAGTTTTGCACATTGGCAATAGGGCGGGAAACTGATTAATAAAGGACCATTCTGTGTGATGAATCGAGCTAAAGATTGTTTTCAAACCAGATGCATCAATCATTTTATATTTACACAATTCCCACTTTTCTTAAACAACTGAGCTAAAATACTTACTTTGGAAGCAGCATTTGATTTTCTGAAAATGCACATTCATAGAAACAATACATTGCATTTCTAGACAATTGGAAATCTTTCACTATGATTAAAATATCAACTTTTTTCTGAACTGGTCAAGTAAAGCCCCTCAGTTCAGGGGCAATTAGGGATGGGCAATAAATGCTTGGCTTACCAGTGACACCTTGAATCTGTGAAAACACGAGGAGAATTCAAACAATTAATCATCACCAACCACATCTTTTATGAAACCTTGTTTTTATCTTAGTTTGTTTTACTGCTCATAAGTGCAATTACATGACCTCATCTAGATTTATTTATATATTTTAATCGGTGTGTTTGATGAAATTGTAACTTTTGTTAATTTTATTCAATGACAAATACAATTCTGTGAGATTGCTCTCATTCCCATGTAATTATTGTACTGTTTGTTGGTTAAAGTAGACTCTTTACAATTGTGCTTTCTCTCTTTAACACAGCTCAAAAACTACATTAGGACCAAGTGTTTGAATTGGCCAAGATTTAGACATATACCATTTCACTTGTTCAGCCTGAAAACAATTGGACTGGTAGGATCTGAATAGAATTGTTCTTTTGATTCAAAGTGGAAGAAATTTAACAACTGAGTTGATGTCATTAGTCGGCAGTTGCCCGTCAGCTGTTCTGCATTTTTCTCAAATGCTTGTTCAGAAACCTTTGCTGTCTCATGTGAGCATCGAGCGTATGAGTTAAGTGCAGAATGACCAGATTGATGGAGTGCAGATTTGTGCTGTATATCTGCAGTCACGGAGGATGTTGGACCTGGATCTCTGAGGAAGCTGCCAGCCTCTCCTGGAGGCAAGCAGACAGATGGCACGCCAGAACCAATGCTGGTGGACTCCTCAAACTTCTGATCCAGTTTCTTGAGTAGCAGTGACAAGCCTACCTGCCTTTTTTGTGCCTGTTTGTGTATTTGAATGAAGACATTAATAGCTGACACCTTTTCCTGCGCAGGGCAAAGTGGGTGCCTGGTCTCTGACAGTCCTCTCCGTGCCAGTGACCTGGGATGCTTCTTCCTCAACCAGCTCCGTAGACGTGACAATGATGTGCTTCTGAATCGAATGTAGTAATTGCTCAAGGGTGCAGGAGGGCAATATTTTATGTTGTTTCCTCTGAACTTGTGCTTTTATCAGATGTAGAGGGGAAGATGATGACCTGAGGGGCTAGTGGAGACCATGTAGATGCTTCTCGTACCTGCAGAAGACCAGAGGTGGAATGAGTTGTGAAATAGGGGTAAACATTTGGCCACGCTGAGTCTATATTCCCAGTGGAAGTTCAGGGAAAGCAGTGGGCACTTGACAATGACTTGGTTGACAGAGAAGGAGGTGTCACGAGTATTGCCACATGAACAGCCTCTCCCAATAAGGTGAGCATTCTGTCCTTCTAGGTAATAAGGAGATGAATGTTAGGCACTCTTCCAACCATCTCTGCCCAATTGTGAGTTGTTTTCTCCTGTATTGATGAAGAGTGCGTGGCACAGCTGTTAGTGGTGAGTGATGCAGGTGGCTGGGTAAGGTGGTGAGATGGCTGGGGTGAGTGAGTAGTCAGCTCAGAGGACATGCAGAGTTAGTGATGAGGGGCAGGAGTTTAGGTTGGGTTGGGTCAGAGCAGCTGAGGGAGGATGCTGCATGCAGTGGTGAGAAGTGGGAGATGGGAGGTGAGAGCAGTAGCAGAGTTAGCGTGCATGTGAGGTAACAGAGCAAAGCTGCTGGCATTTACCATTAGCAAGGGCAGAAGCTCATTAACCTCCTTCTTGCATTGCTGGGTGCTCTTGACCAAAGATTATGGAGAGAAGGCAGGTGACTGTGGTTGAGAAACATATTGAACACAATTCAATAGTAGCACAGTCATGATGGGCCACGTGGACTGATTCTGCTCCTATATCTTACAGTCTACTCGACTATGGTTATGGTACTGACCTGGGTGGTAATTTCAGACCAGGCTAGCAGGGTCTGGTGACCCACAGTCCTCCAGTGGTCCTGAGGAAAGTCCTCCCTCTCTACAACCATTGGCCAGGTTCCCGTTGAACTGAGGTGGAATTCACCGGTGGCACAAATCCAGAAATATTTCAGCAATAATGACGGCTTCCTCAGCTGAACACATGATAGTGTGAAAATAGTGTTATAATAAGGGGAACAATAAGAATTGTCTGAAAAAACTCACTAGAAATCACCAAGAGGGAAACACTCCATGAAGCTTCCTGAAATTGACACTCAGCTGATTTGAGTAAAAAACCCCTGCCCTGGTGTTAGGCTGGGGCATTGCAATATTGTTCAGCCCTCTTAAATGACTTTTTGGGGGGATCCAAGATGGCAGTGATCTAGGAGGATCGCTTTGCAGAGCTCAATACTGCCGCACAAGCAGGACGAATTTCTAACCCACCCAACCCGGACCATTGCAATATCCTGGGACTCTACAAAGGTCGTGGACTCCCAGGAAACTGTGAAAAATTGATTTACCTGCGTTTTCGCCATCCAGAGATGCCAAAGAAGGGAGGAGGAGAATCCTCAGACTTGATTACCTACCAGGCCCCGATCACGAGGTATTGGGTAAGCAGGTAGAGGAGAAGCTGGCTCCAATCTCTATCATGCTGTGGAAGGATGAACAGCAGTTGGGAGACCTGGTAAAAAGGATGGAAGAGGTTGAGAACAGAGTCACAGCGGTGGAAGCTGATGCCAGTTCCCCCAAGGTTGGATCCAAGCCCTGGAGACACAGGTCCGTAGTTTGCGTGACCAGGCAGATGATCTTGAGAACAGGGGCAGGAGAAAGAATATTCAGATCATCGGTCTGCCTGAGGATAAAGAAGATGAGTGGTCTACGGAAGTTGTTGAGGATTGGCTGCCGAAATTCCTTAACTTGGAGGCTGGCATGAGAGGCTTGAAAATACAGAGGGCTCACCAGTCACGGCGGGAGATCGGGTATGGGTCAATGTCCTCGTCCTGTCCTCGTGCGGTTCCATCATTACTGGGATAAGGAGAGAATTGTGGAAGCTTCCAGAATCCAGGGGAAGAATCCGAAGGCCCTAATTTATGAGGGCTCTAAGATCATGTTCTTATAGGACGTCATAGTGGCGGTGATCCAGAAAAGAAAGTCCTACGACGGTGTCAAGAGAAGATTGAGGGAGCTTGGGATTCAGTACTCCCTGCCTCAGAACCTTTGATGGATCTGTACATCCCTTTGAGAAGGTAGAAACTTTGTGGACAAATTAACCTCATGTGAACAATTTAGTATGTCCAAATAGTAGTGTTGTGTCGTCATGTCTTTGTTTATTTTTTGATAAAAAGGAGGAAGTCTGGTTGCAGCTTTTTTTACCAATTCTTTTTCTATTGGTAACAATTTGGTTTAAACCAATGTTTGGTGGCAGTTGAGATGTGTACTTTCAATTTCTAAGTTACGTTATACCAGAGGATGGGTGGGATATTTATATCCCTTTTTTCTTTTAAAAAATGTCTTCATTCATATTGCTCTTCCATGATGTGTTTACTTCCTTTGCTGGTTGTGTTTGCAGTGCTGCTCTAGCTGGGAGGAGGGAAATTGGTTGGGATAGCTCGATGCCTACTTACGGGCAGTTTGAGATTGGTAGTTGCCCCGTTTGGACAGGGGGTGAGTTCCTGTATTCAGCGCCATTCGTGCTTTATATATTGGTTTGGTTTTTAGTTTTTGTTGTTTTTAATCTTTGATAGTTTTGTACGTTTGTTAAATGTAGTGGCTTTAATTTATGTAGTTTTTATGTTCGATAGGTCATATGAACTAAGGCTCAATGATTTGTGGTTCAAGTTCCTCCTCTCTGGAATTTAAATGTTACTGCAGAAGGTTAGACTAGGTTACTTACAGTGTGGAAACAGGCCCTTCGGCCCAACAAGCCCATACCGAAGCTCCGAAGAGCAACCCACCCAGACCCATTCCCCTATATTTACCCCTTCACCTAACACTACGGGCAATTTAGCATGGCCAATTCACCTAACCTGCACATTTTTGGACTGTGGGAGGAAACCGGAGTACCCGCAAGAAACCCACACAGACACAGGGAGAATGTGCAAACTCCACACAGACAGTTGCCTGAGGCGGGAATTAAACCCGGGTCTCTGGCGCTGTGAGGCAGCAGTGCTAACCACTGTACCACAGTGCCAGCCAGGCTAATAACTTGATTAAGTGGTGTACCTGGAATATCAAGGGGAGTCACTCACCAATTAAGAGGAAGAAGGTACTTTTGAATCTTAGAAAGGAGAAGGTGTATATTGCTTTGTTACAGGAGACACACTTGGAATGATAGGGAGCATTTGAAACTACAGCAGAATGGCTTTGATCAGGTTTACTTTTCATCATTTAATACCAGAAGTAGGGGAGTGGCTATATTGGTGAGGAGGCACCTACCCATTTAAGTTACTATAGTGTGTTAAAGACACGGATGGAGGTTTGTAATTTTTGAAGTTCTGATAAATGGGGAAGAATATGGTGTTTTAAATGTTTATTGCCCTCCGGCCCATCCTCTCAAATATTTGGTATATACATTTTCTAAACTGATCCGTCTCGAGTCCCGGCATATCATTATATGGGGAGATTTTAACTGTCTCATGGATCCCACAGTAGACAGGTTGGCTAAAGGCCCCTCAATACCCTCTGTGCATCCTAAGTAATTAATGGATCTGTGTGTGGAGTTAGGGTTGGTGGAGATCTGGAGGCATCTCTACCCTATAGGCAGGGATTTTACATTTTTTTCCAATCCACACAATGTCACACCAGGATTGACTTTTCTTTCTGAACCCTGTGGCAACCCTGGACATGATGGCATCTTGTACGATTGGTAATATTACCATCTTCGATCATGCTCCATTGTACCTGTTGTTTAAGATTAAGGATGTTACAGTGGGTTCGAGGCGCTGGCGAATGGATCCCTTTATCCTCAAGGATAATAAGATTCCCTAGCGTTTCTGTAGGGAATTTTGGGCATTCCTAGACACTAACTCAGGCTCGGTTAGTAGCCCATCCATTCTCTGGGAGACTGCCAAAGCCTATGCCAGGGGTTAGTTATTAACTACTCTGCCAGTAGGAAGCAGTAGAAGGGTGAGCAGCAATGTCTCCTTGAAGCACGGTTGAAGGAGGCCGAGAAGGCCTACTTTGGCAGGCCCTCGTTGGTCAAACTACAGAGGATCACGGCGCTGCGGTCTGCATTTAATTCTGTGATCACACAGACGGCAAAGAAGGAGCTTACGTTTGCAAAGCAAAGGTTATATGAGCATGGTGACAGGCCAGGCAAACACTTGGCATATCTCGCCCAGGAAAAGGAGTGCCCAACAAGCCATTACGATGATTAAGGAAGGCGTCTGGGAATCTAACATGTGACTCCAAAAAGGTCAATGTGGCATTCCAGAGATTTTACTCTAAATTATACCAATATGAGGGTTGTGAGGAGTGGCAGGCCAAAATGGATTTTTTTTTAATATCTGGAGCTCCCAGATGTGACTCCTGAACAAGAGTCCTTTCTCAATGCCCCCTTCTCACAGTAAGAAGTGCAGGAAGCTGTGAGGCAGCTTCAGAGTGGAAAGGCGCCCGGTTCTGATGGACTTCCCAGTGAATTCTATAAGGAATTTATAAACATATTGTCAGGCCCAATGCTTAGTATGTTTAATGATTCATACAGGTAAAAACAATGACTGCAGATGCTGGAAACCAGATAATGATTCATACAACCATGATTGTCTCCTGCCATCTCTGAGAGAGGCCTATATTTCGCTTAATCTTAAATGGAAGGTCCTGGAGGACTGTGCTTCGTACAGGCCCATTTCACGTTTAAATGTGGACTTTAAAATCCTCTCTAAGACTCCCGCGTTAAGGTTGGAGACTGTGTTACCTTCTATTATTAGAGGATCAGACGGGCTTCATAAAGGGCTGCAGATCCTCCAATAATGTTAGGAGGCTGCTTAATGTAATTCAAGCATGCCAACAGCAGTCAATACAGGGATTGATGATTTCTCTTGATGCAGAGAAGGCATTTGACTAAGTTGAATGACTGTACCTTTTCTATAATCTGGAGCGGTTTGGTTTGGACAAAGTCTTTATAAGATGGGTAAAGGTTCTCTACGGTGGCTCTCTCGCAGAGGTCATCACCAATGGGGTATGATCAAGCAATTTTAATATTTTTAGTGGCAGCCAGCCGGGCTGTCCCCTTTCACCACTGCCTTTTACGTTGGTGATTGAACCATTGGCGGAGACCATTCGTCGGAATCTTAATATATCAGCTCCAGAATATATCAGGGGTCAAAATTACATAAGATTTCATTGCATGCAGATGATGACCTAAGTTTTATTGTCAAATCCAGCAGTCTCAGTGCCTTGCCCGATACAATGCATTTGCACGTTTTGTGCCTTTTCGGGGTACAAGATTAATCTTGCAAAACCAGAGGCTATGCCTGTGGGTGGTCTTACGAAGGAGCTGAGTTTTGAGGGCGACTATAGATTCCCATTTAGGTGGTCACAAGGGAGTGGGCCATGTCTTTTTGTGGCTAGTTGATGATGTTCATGTATCCTGGTGGCTAGTTTTCTGTCTGTTTATCCAATGTACATTATTTGAGTACTTAGAACTGGGTACTTAGAACTTAGACTCCCTATAGTGTGGAAATAGGCTCTTCAACCCAACAAGTCCACACCGACCCTCTGAAGAGTAATACACCCAGAACCATTCCCCTACCCTATTAGCCTATGTTTACCCCTGACTAATGCACCTAACCTACATATCCCTGAAGACGATGGGCAATTTAGCTAGTTTTTTGCCTGTTTGTCCAATTGTCCAACTAGCCACAAAAAGACATGACCCTCTCTCACTAGTATCCTTACATACAGATGAGGAAGGACACCACTTCATCTAGGACAACATATCCATCCTAGGAAAAGCCAAACAGAGACACGCACGAGAATTCCTAGAAGCATGGCATTCCAAACGGAACTCTATCAACAACCACATTAACCACCCCCACTTAGAAAATAAACACGAAATGATGTCACCACAGGAAATGACATCACCAACCCAAGGAAACCTAAACACATTAATAGAAAGTGGGCCATACCACCAGTGCTTCATCCGGAGGCTCACTGATGATGTTACCTAATTGAGTGACGAAATGTCTGAAAACGAATCTTCAAGCTCAGTGAGCAAACCTACATCCAGAACCTCAACCTGAGCTACAAATCTTCTCAAAACTTGCTAACAACTACAATTTCCCACATAGTGCAGCATGCGTAAACCATCGTCCTGAACTCCCAAACACAGTCCAACTTAACAGACTATAGACCCTTGCTTTTCTCTTGGCCTTTCTCCAACATTATTCTTGTTTCTGTCTGAAGGACCCCTCAGGCCTGCCACAGAAGACACTGCGATCAGCCAGCTTGGTACTAAGTGACTTTCCTTTTTATTCATTTGTGGGATGTGGGTGTCACTGGCTGGGCCCACATTTATTGTCCATCCCTACTTGCCCTTGAGAAGGTGGTGTGAGGCTGCCTGCTTCAACTGCTGCATTCCCTTGCTGTAGGTCGATCCACAATGCCCTTAGGAAGAGAATTCCAGGATTTGATCCAGTGAAGGAACTGCGATATATTTCCAAGTCAGGATAGTTCTGGACTCCCCAGTCATCGGGAACACCCTTCCTGATTTCACTCTGTCTAACTCTGTCAGAACCTTATAGGCTTTTAATGACAGCAAAGGTAAAGCTGCTAAGTTCCTACTCGGCATAGGGTTCCTCTCTCATGACAGAGAGAGGTGACTGGTAGTGGTTTAAACTGGGGGTCACCTTGGACAAAGAGAAAATTTGAGAAGGCAGTCCTTCAGCTGCTATGGCGATTGAACCCATACTGTTAGCGTCAGTCTACATTACAAACCATCCATCTGGCCAACTGAGCTAACTAGCCCCCAGTGCTCCTGTAGGGTACACCCTCAATCTGCTAAATGCCAGTGAGTTTAGCTCTACTCTATCCAGTCTCTTTTTACACATCTGTTCTGCCATCCCAGGAATCAGTCCAATAAACTGAGGAGATGGTTGCTGAGTGACATTATCACTGGACTATTTACCAGGAGACCTGGGTAATGCTGTCGGGACCTGGGTTCCAATCTTGCCACAGTAGGTAGTGGAATTTGAATCAATAAATATCTGGAGTGATGACTAAAACACCCATCTGGGTCACAAATGTGATGGCAAGGCAGAAGATCTGGTCTAGCCTCTGTGTGATTCCATACCCGCAGCAATGTGGCTGACTCTTAACTACCCTCTGGGCAATTAGGGATGGGCAATCAATGCTGATAAGCAACACCTTAGTCCAATGATTAAAAGAAAGTTGGAATGGTGTGAGGAGTTTTGGGTCCCTTAGCTAAGGAAAGATTGACTGTCATTGAAGGCAATCCAGAGAAGGTTGACTTGGTTAAAAGGAGGTATGCAGGGATCATGTAACGCAAGGCTCACCACCAGCTTCTCAAGAGCAATTAAGGATGGATAGTAAATACTGGCCTAACCAGAACTGCCCACAGTGCCATGAGTTAAACTTTGTTGCACACATTGCAAACTTTTGATCTCAGCAAGAATCGAGTTTCAGTGCCTGGAACTGTGTTGGGAAATGTGACTTCTTGTTCCTGATGTTGACAAAAGCCTTGCTGAATCTCTCACCTGATTCTCCCAGATTTCTCACCCATTTAGCTGTAACACTACATTCTGCATTCTGTTCTATTACCCTGAAGCACGTACGTAAGGTATGATTTGTCTAGTTAGCATTCAAAACAATACTTTTCACTATCTCTCATTACATGTGACAAGCATGGCAGCACGGTGGCTCAGTGGTTAGCACTGCTGCCTCACAGTACTAGGGACCCAGGTTTGATTCCCGCCTCAGGTGACTGTCTGTGTGGAGTTTGCACATTCTCCCTGTGTCTGCGTGAGTTTATTCCCACAATCCAAAGATGTGCAGCTTAGGTGGATTGGCCAAGCTAAATTGTCATAGTGTTAAGTGTATTAGTCAGGGGTAAATATAGAGTAGGTGAATGGGTCTCATTGGGTTACTCTTCGGAGGGTTTGTGTGGACTTGTTGGGCCAAAGGGCCTGTTTTCATACTGGAGGGAGTCTAATCAAATAATTAAGTCATCAAAATCAAACTATTTCCTTCAGAGCAGTAGAAGAGTCCATTCATAATGTGGGACTGAAAGGAATCTGTGACATTCACTCTATAGAGTGTTGAACCAGATATAAATGCAGATAGTCCAATGCATTGGATGTTGACAAATGTAAGCCCATTGTTGAGGAAATTTGTCAAAACACTCATGATCCTGACTTGGAAATTTATTGCCATTCCTTCGGTGACACTAAATTCATGGATGTCCAGGAAATCCTGGAATTCCCTTATTAATGACGTTGTGGGCATATGTACAGGACTGCAGTTGTTCAAGACACCAACTCCCACCACTTTCTCCAGCAGAGTTAGAGATGGGTAAGAAATACTGTCTTTGGAAATAACATCTACATCCCTTGACGATTTCCAAGGTTTCAACACTCTTCAAACAATTCATTTTAATCATGGGCGGCACGGTGGCACAGTGGTTAGCACTGCTGCCTCACAGCGCCTGAGACCCGGGTTCAATTCCCGCCTCAGGCGACTGACTGTGTGGAGTTTGCACCTTCTCCCCGTGTCTGCGTGGGTTTCCTCCGGGTGCTCCGGTTTCCTCCCACAGTCCAAAGATGTGCAGGTCAGGTAAATTGGCCATGCTAAATTGCCCGTAGTCTTAGGTAAGAGGTAAATGCAGGGGTATGGGTGGGTTGCGCTTCGGCGGGGCGGTGTGGACTTGTGGGGCCGAAGGGCCTGTTTCCACACTGTAAGTAATCTAATCGAATCTAATTTTGAAAGCAATAAGTTATTGTTTTTAATACACATTTTATTATTCGTAAATAGTTGTTTACCTTCATCGAAGAGCGTGGTGCTGGAAAATCACAGCAGGTCAGGCAGCATTCGAGGAGCAGGAGAATCGACATTTCAGGCATAAGCTATTCATCAGGAATGAGGCTTGTGGGACAAGGAGGCTGCGAGATAAATGGGAGGGGGGTTGGGGCTGGGGGCAAAGTAGCTGAGATTGCGTTAGGGAGATGAAGATGGGGGTGAAAGTGATAGGTCAGAGAGGAGGGTGGAGCAGATAGGTGGGAATGAAGATGGACAGATAGCACCGTTCAAGAGTGCGGTTGGGTCTGGGATAAGGTGGAGGGGGAGGGGAAATGGGGAATCTGGTGAAATCCACATTGATTCCGTGTGGTTGGAGGGTCCCAAGATGGAAGATGAGGCGTTCTTCCTCCAGGTGCTGGGTGGTTAGGTTTGGCAATAGAGGAGGCCCAGGACCTACATGTCCTTGGTGGAGTGGGAGGGGAAATTAAAGTGTTCAACCACAGGATAGTGGGGTTGGTTAGTGCGGGTGTCCCAGAGATGTCCTCTGAAATGATCCACAAGTTGGTGTCCTGTCTCCCCAATGTAGAATAAACCACTGGTGGAACAGATACTGTAGGTGACATGTATGGAAGTACAGGTAAATTTCTGTCGGATGTGGAAGGATCCTTTGGGGCCTTGGACGGAGGTGAGGGAGGGAGGTGTGGTGCAGGGTTTGCACTTCTTGTTGTGGCAGGGGAAGGTGCCGGGAGGGGACGGTGGGATGGTGGGAGACGTGAACCTAACAAGGGAGTTGCAGAGGGAATGGTCTCTCTGAAACGCAGATGGGGTGGGGAGGGAAATATATTCCTGATGGTTGGGTCCGTTTGTAGGTGGTGGAAACATTGGAGGATGATGCAATGTATCCAGAGGTTGGTGGAGTAGTTGGTGAGGACCAGGGGGTTCTGTCCTTGGGCAGCTCCATCCTCCTCTCTGACCTATCACTTTCACCTCCACCTATTGCATTCTCAGCTTCCCTCCCCCTCAGCCCCACCGCCTCCCATTTACCTCTCAGTCCCCTTGGCCCACAAGCCTCATTCCTGATGAAGGGCTTATGCCTGATATATCGATTCTCCTGCTCCTCGATGCTGCCTGAGCTGCTGTGCTTTTCCAGCGCCACACTCTTTGACTCTGATCTCCAGCATCTGCACTCCTCACTTTCTCCAAGTTGTTAACCTTGATTGGCAGATGGAGCACAATGTTGGTAAATGTGAGGTCATCTATTTGGTAGAAATAACAGTAAAATGGACGATTATTTGTGTAGCTGATTTGTTATAACCAATGCAGCCACCTTGTCACATAATAAAAGCCTGGAAACCATTTTCAATCTCATATTAGTGTCTGCTTGGGAAGGCGGTGCCCCACAGTGCTGAGCTTACACCTTTGGAATTTTCAGAACTTGCTGTTTGTCAGTCTCTCTGTTCTCCACGGACTTTCACTTGCTTGAAGGAAACACTGAGTAAAGTCTCTGACTTATCTGTTAAAAACAACAGCCCACAACAACTCTTGAGAGGGTGCGGAAAAGATTTACAAGGATTTGCCAGGATTGAACAGTTTGAGCTGTAGGGAGAGGCTGGGGCTGTTTTCCCTGGAGCATTAGAGACTGACAGATGACCGTATTGAGGTTTATAAAATCATGAGAAACATGGATGTGGTGAATTTCCTGGAGTGGGGACATAGCTTTAATGTGGGAGGGGAAAGATTTGAAAAGGACCCGAGGGGTAACATTTTCATGCCGAGGGTGGAGCGTGTATGGAATGAGCTGCCAGTGGAAGTGGTGGAGGCTGGTACCATTACAACAGTTAAAACACATCTGGATGAGGACATGAATAGGAAGGGTTTAGAGGCATAGGGTGAAATGATGATAAATGGGTCTAGGTCAGATGAGGGTGTCTAGTTAGCACGGATGAGTTAGACCAAAGGATCTATTTTCATGATATGACTCTCTAAGTGTATTTGTGCAAAAATTCATGTTGCTTTCTAGAAACAGACAGTTGGAAAACCATAATAAGAAACAAATGGTAAATAGTCATGATTTGTGATTTATTTTATTACACTCAAATTAGCAAACAGTGAAGATTAATCTTCAATGGTCTATTCACACTCGGTACTCATGGAAGCAGAAAACATAAAGACCTGAGGACAAAATGATAATCTAAAGCAGATCAAAATCTAAAAGAATCACCACCGAGAATTAAGGTACAGATAAAATGAACAGCATACTTGTTAAACTAAAACAGAAATGACTGAAGAGACTCAGCAGATCTGGAATCATCTGAATGAGGGACTCTTGACTGAAGAGGAGTCATAGTTAAATTACCAGCAGGAAATCTGTAATCTTCACTGGGGATAAAAGGGTCCTTCTCAGGATAGAAGCCCCTCACTTGTGGTGGTTCACAAAGATCAGTGTTGGGACCACAAATTTTCACTTTATGTATTAATGATCTGGATGAAGGAACTGAGGGCATTCTGATTGAGTTTGCAGATGGTGCAAAGATAGGTGGATGGACAGGCAGTATTGAGGAGGCAGGGAGGCTGCAGAAGGATTTAGACAGGCTAGGGGAATGGGCAAAGAAGTAGCAGATGAGATACAATGTGGGAAAGTGGGAAATCATGCACTTTGGTCGGAGGAATAGACCATTTTCTAGATGGGGAGAAGATTCAGAAATCTGAAGTGGAAAGGGACTTGGGAGTCCTCGTCCAGGTTTCTGTTAAGTTTGAGTTGAGTTGCAGGTTGAGTTGGTAGTTGGGAAGGCAAATACAATGTTGTCATTCATCTCCACAGGACTAGAATATAAAATCAGGGATGTACTTCTGAGGCTTTATAAGGCTCTGGTCAGACCACATTTAGAGTATTGTGAGCAATTTTGGGCCCCATACCTCAGCAAAGATATATTGGCCCTGGAGTGAGTCCAGAGCAGGTTCACAAGAATGATCCCCAGGAATGAAAAGCTTAACATATCAGGAATGTTTGAGGACTATGGGAGTACACTCGATGGAGTTAGGAAGGATGAGGGGGGGATCTAACTGAAACATACAGAATACTGAATGGCCTGGACAGAGTGGATGTTGGGAAGATGTTTCCATTAGTAGGAGAGACTAGGACCCGAGGGTACAACCTTAGAGTAAAGGGAGGACCTTTTAGAATGGAGATAAGGAGAAACTTCTTCAGCCAGAGAGTGAATCTGTGCAATTCATTGCCACAGAAGACTGTGGAGGCCAGGTCATCTGAGTATATTTAAAACAGAGATAGGTAAGTTCTTGATTGCCAAGGGGATCAAAGGTTACAGGGAGAAAACAGGAAAATGGGGGTTGAAAAACTCATCAGCCACGATTGAATCGTGAAGGAGATGCGATGGGCCAAATGGCCTAAATTTCTGCTCCTGTGTCTTATGAGTCAACATGATAATTGATACAGATTTGTTGCAAATATAAACAATTTAAGCAGGAGTCCAACGTGACCAGACCTTGCAGTACAGATCACACCAGTAGGTTTGCATCCCACAGAATAGCAGTTGCAATGATTGCAAAGAACAGCACAGCACAGGAACAGGCCCCTTTCCCAAGTCTCTGCCAGCACATGACACCTTTCCCGAATTAAGGACCTTTTACATTAGATGTGAAATTATGTTTCCTACATCTAGATTATTGTATTTCATTTTTTAATTGGAAAATCAAAGATTTCACATTGTGTGGAGATTAATGGTTCAGGTTCTCCATTTTAACCTGGTCGGGCAGAGAGCATTCCACATGTCTTCAGTTTGCATTGCTGCTGTTGGATTCGCGCTGTAGTTGAGGTTATTTCCAAACTGGGCACCGATACCACCAAGTTTTAACTTCTTCACAATAGACGACTTTAGTGAAAGGCTGTCTGGGTCGTCATACCAGACCTCATGGTAAACATCTTTATCCTGCCAGAAGAACCAACAAGTTAGATTTAGTTCTTAGAGCAAAAACTATGAGGAGAAAGTGGGGCTGAGTTGGATGATCAGTTATGTTCACATTAAATGTGGAACAGGTTCAGAGTGTTGAATGGCTTACTCCTTCTCCTGTTTTCTATGGTTTTGTTCCATAAGGAACCAAGCTTGGGCCAAAGCACACTTCCAGGCTCCATGTTGAATATCAGCTGCTTCTGTTTTTAAACCACATTTAACTTGCAATCATATTAAAACAAGTTCAGGTTATCTGACAAACAAAAGTACAAAAAGCTAGATTGTTCGAGACAAAATCAGAAATTTCTGGAGAAACTCAGCAGTCTTCAGAAATAATAGGAGCGAGGAAACGGTGCTGTGCATATATGCTGAAGAAAAGGGGTGTTGAGGTGGTGGAAAAGTAGTGAGTGGATAGTTGGAGTTAGACACTCAGAGAGAGAGAGAGAGAAGCAGACAAAGGGATGGATGGTAGGAAGCCAGAGAGAAAGAGAAGCTGATAATGGGGACAAGAGGTAAGTGAAAATGAGCTGAAAGCAGCTCATGTGATGACAGTGGTGTGGTGATGGGGAATGGACATGGAAGGTCATGATCAGGCTCTAAGATGATTGAACTCAAAGTATTCGCCTGTAGACTAGACAAAATGTTTAATAAAATGCAGTAGTTTTACTGCTTGCTCCCAATTTCTTGTCAATTCTCTAATTAAACATATTTTCGACTACACAAACTGGATATTCTAAAATTTTCTAAACTCTGTGCACAGCAAATACTGAATTATGAAATTAAAAAGAAACAAATAGCTGTGGGTGCTGGAAATCAGAAAGAAAATCCGAATTTGCTGGGAGGGTCTGGCATCTGTGGAGAGAAAGTGTTGATAGAGTGTGGTGTCGGAAAAAAGCACAGCAGGTCAGGTAGCATCTGAGGAGCAGGAGAGTCGATGTTTCGGGCAGGACCGTTCATCAAGATTGCATCTTCTGTCAAGCGAAAGCAGAGTTAACAGCTTGGATCCAGTGACACTTATTGGAAGGAGTTTTGCTGCTCATTTTTCCAAGTAATTTCTGATTTTGTTACTGAATCACGAATCACTGCAGTGTTTTAACTCTATAAATAATGTTATGGCGCACAGTTTGCACTGTGTTTTATCTGTAAGTCTTACCTTGTAAACAAAATATGGGGATTTGTAGTTATCATCCCAATACCTGCCAGTGATTGATCTGGGCAACATCTGCATGATCTCTTTGTATTTAGTCACGTTTGCGATTTGAGAACTGCATGGAGCACCTTTAAAAGGAGATCCTTTCAATTTGCATCTTCCAGGCTGTAAAATAGGAAAGGGATGAGCCGGTTAACTGCTTGATCTCCACATTTACAAGCTACAACTGACAATTAGCAACAAATTCCACTGAAATATTCACTGCACACTAAGTGTTTTAAGAGGAGTGGAGGGAAAATTCTGCTGTGTTCACAGCTGATGGCGATCCTGGACAACTCAGCTCCCAAAGTGTAACCTGGTTTGTTCGGCGAGAAACATTATTTACCTTTTTTTTACTGTGGAAGTCAGTCACTGCAGAAAGCACAAATAGCATTCCAAAATGATTAAATATTCAGGGATAAAAGAAGGCAAGGAAATAGAATAGAATCAAAATTTATTGTCATGTTACATGAAATATACAATGATAGGTTTTCTTGTCACCCCAACACAGCATCTTCATCAATGACAGAAGTCGTACATAATAATAAGAATAAAGTAAAATTGAGGCAAAGTTCATCACAGATCAGTTAATGGTTCCTGGGCTTAATGGCCCATTAAGGAACAATAGAATATCCTGAAGACGCAGCTGGGACAAGACCGCCATTCTGGAACATGAGTGAACATCACATCGGGCCTTCTGTGGGGTAGTCAGCTCAATGAGGAGAAAGTGAGGACTGCAGATACTGCAGATCAAAATCAATAAGTGTGGTGCTGGAAAAGCACAGCCAGTCAGGCAGCATCCGAGGGAGGAGAGACAACATTTCAAGCATAAGCTCTTCATTAGGAATGGGTACATTCCTGAAGGGCACATTCCCCTGCTCCTTGGATGCTGCCTGACAGGTTGTGTTTTTCCAGCACCACACTTTTTGACCATAGTCAGATCAAGTGGGGGAGGTCTTGTTTCGCGACTTTGATTGACTATCTTTGAGGAAGTGACAAAGATTATTGATGAGGATGTTATCTACATGGACTTTACTGAAGAATTTGATAAGGTCCCTCATAGCAGGGTGGTCCAGATGATTAATTTGCATGGAATCTGAAGTGAGTTGGAAAGTTAGATACAGAATTGGCTTAGTCATAGGAGACAGGGGTTAGTTGGGGAAGGGAGTTTCTCTGATGGGAAGTCGAGGTGGTTCCAGAAGGGTCAGTACTGGGGCCTCCTCTCTTCCAAACATACATAAATTATTTGTATGAAAATGTAGGTGGTCTGATCAGTAAATTTGTAGATGACACAAAAACTGGTGGATTTGTGGAATGTGAGGAAGATTTTGTAGGATACATAACACATAATCAGGAGAGTGAACAGCCAGTTGTCATTGTGCATATAGGCATCAATGATACAGGATGAAGTCCTACAAGTAGAATTTAGGGAGTTAGGAGCCAAGTTAAAAAGTAGGACCTCAGGGGTAGTTATCTCAGGATTGCTATCAGTGCCATGTGCTAGTCAGAGTAGAAACGAAAGAATCGGCAGGATGAATGAGTGGCTTGAGAGATAGTGCAGGAGGGAGGGTTTCAGACTTTTGGGACGTTGGGACTGGTTCTGGGGGAGGTGGGACTATTACAAATCAGATGGTCTACACCTGGGCCGGATTGGAATCAATGTCCCAGGCTGGAGTGTCGGAGGCTGAGGGTGACCTGATGAACTTATACAGAAGTATATTTTCTTATTCCTTATGTAAATGAACCAACTAGAGAAGCAGCAAAACCTGACCTTCTCTCGGGACATAAGGTGTCAGTGGGGGAGGACTTAGGGCCATCGTTTATAATTCTATTAGCTTTCAAATAGTTATGGAAAAGGATAGACTTGATCTAAAGTGAAAGTTCCAAATGAGAGTAAGCCCAATTTTGATGGTATTAGACAAAAACGTTCAAAACTGGTTGGGAGAGGCGAATCACAGAGAAAGGGTGGTTGGAAAGTGGGAGGCCTTCAAAAATGAGGTATTGAGCCTCCAGAGGCAATCTCTTCCTATTAGTGTGAAAGGCAAGGCTGGTAAGTGTAGGGAATGCCAGACAACTAGACAAATTGAGGCTCTGGTCCACAAAAGAAGGCGGCAAAGGTACATATAGCCAGCTGGGATCGAATGAATCCCTCGAGGAGTCTCAGGGCAGTAGGAGTATAGTTATGAGGGAAATCAGGAGGGCATGAAAGGGACATGAGATAGCTTTGACGAATATGGTTAAAAAGAATACAAAGAGATTCCACAAATACATTAAGGGCAAAAACGTAACTAAGGAGAGAATAGGGCCCATTAAAGATCAAAAGGCTGTCTATGTGTGGAGCTGCAGGAGATGGGTAAGACACTAAATGAGTACTTTGCATCAATATTTACAGTGGAGAAGGATATGAAAGCTAGAGAATTTGGTGAAATAAATAGTAACATCTTGAAAAAAGTGTCCATATTACAGAGGAGGAGGTGCTGGACGTCTTAAAGGGGGATAATTCCCCAGGATTTCATCAGATGTATCCAAGAACTTTGTGTGAAGCTAGGAAAGTGACTGCTGGTTCCCTTGCTGAGATATTTTGTATCATCGATAGCCATGGGTGAGGTGCTGGCAGACTGGAAGGTGGCTAATGTAGTGCCATTATTTAAGATAAGTAGTAAGAAAAAGCTGGGGAGCTTAAGACTGGTGAGCCTGACATCAGTAGTGGGTAATTTGTTGGAGGGGATTCTGTGGAACATGATTTACATGTATTTGAAAAGCAAACACTGATAGGAATAGTCAACAAAGCTTTGTGCGTGGGAAATTTTGTCTTACTAACTTGATTGAGTTTTTTGAAGAGGTAACAACAAAGATTAATGAGGGCAGAGAGGTAGACATTGTCCATATGGACTTCAACAAGCCGTTGTCACAAAGCTGGTCCTTTTTCCTAAAAGCTGTCCCCTTTCACAAGGATACTGTGTCCTTGGTGTTTTTCAGAGGAATCAGAGAATTCAGGCTCCGAATCGAATGGTTTGGTGCAGAGATGAAAGGCCTTTTTGTTCATATGTAAACAGATGAGACTTTAGGCCAAAGCTTTTATGTTTTTTGAAGTAACCTGTGTACGTCCAGGGGGCGGGCCCAGCTCTCAAGCTGAGCAGTTCAGTTCCGAACTTTGTTTAGGAGTTCAGCAATGCAGCTGTGTGGAAACAGGCTGCTAAACTCTCTCTCCTTCTGCCCTTCTAACTTCAATCTGTAAACCTTTGTTTCATTTTTTACTATGTTTAAGGGGTTTGTTTGTTGGGACTGTTGCACATATTCAGAACAGCATAATTAAGTCTAGTTTGGATCGATTTCATCAGGAATGATAAAGGGCTTTTGCCCGAAATGTTGACTTTCCTGCTCCTTGGATGCTGCCTGACCTGCTGTGCTTTTCCAGCACCACTCGGATCTGTGTTCTGTCGGTGTTTTTTATTCTGTTCTTTGTGCTTCTTTCCGTAATTTTGTGAATATATTTTTGTCTGTTTTAAAACCTGGTAGTCAACCTAGCTAACTCACTCCGGGTAATTTTCACTGTATGCTTACCAAAACAAATAGCAAAGTTACAGTCTGGGCTACCTGCTTAAGAATGTTCCCAGTGGTCTGGCCTATTCCATAACAACGTTTGACAAGATCCACATGATAGACTGATTAGGGAGCTTCGATCACATGGAATCCAGGGAGAGCTTGTCATTTCGATACAAAATTGCCTTGAAGGTAGGAGACAGAGAGTGGTGTGCAGCGATGTCTTTGTACTGGAGCCCTCTCACCAGTGGTGTGCTGCAAGGATCCATGCTGGGTTCACTGCTTTTTGTCATTTATACAAATGATTTGGATATGCATACAGGAGGGATGGTTAGTACTTATGCAGGCAGCAGTGTAGTGGACAGTGAAGAAGGTTATCACAGACTATAATGGGACCTTGATCAGAAAGGCCAACAAACCGAGGAGTGGCAGATGGAACTTAATCTCGATAAATGTGAGGTATTGCATTTGGAAAGGCAAATCAGGGCAGGACTTATACACGTAATGGCAGGGCCCTCGGGAGTGTTGCTGAACAAAGAGGTGCAGGTTCATGGTACCTTGAAGGTCGAGTCAAAAATAGTGAAGAAGGTATTTGGTACATTTGCCTTTATTGGTCAGTGCATTGAGTGTAAGATGTTGCAGCTGCACAGAACATGGAATAGGCCATTTTTGGAATACTGTGTTCAGTTCGGGTCTCCTTGCTTAAGCAAAGATGTTGTTAAACCTGAAAGGGTGCAGAAAAGATTTACAAGAATGTTGCCAGGGTTGGAGGGTTTGCGCCATAAGGAGGCACTAAATAGACTGGGGCGATTTTCCCTGGAGCGTCGGATGCTGAGGGGTGACCTTATAGAAGTTTATAAAATCATGAGGGGCATGGATAGGGTGAATAGCCAAGGTATTTTTCTCCTGGTAGGGGAGTCCAAAACTAGAGGCATACGTTAAGATGAAAGGGGAAAGATATAAAAGGGACCTGAGCAGTAACGTTTTCATGCAGAAGGTGCTGTGTGTATGGACCAAGCTGCCCGAGGAGGTGGTGGAGACTGGTACAATTACAACATTTAAAAGGCATCTGGATGGGTATCTGTATTGGAAGAGTTTAGAGGGATATGGACCAAACGCTGGTAAATGTGACTAGATTTATATCGGATATCTGGTCAGCATGGACGAGTTGGATCAAAGGAGCTGTTTCCATGCAGTACAACTGGAAGACTCCATTTAAACTGATCAGAGACATGGATAGGGTGGATCATCAGAGTCGCTTTCCCAGGGTGGAAATGTCGATTAAGATGGAGCATAGGTTTAAGGTGAAAGGGGAAAAGTTAAAAGGAGGTGTGTCAGGCAAGTTTTTTACACAGAGGATGGTAGGTGCCTGGAATGTGCTTCCAGGGGAGGTGGTAGAAACAGAAATGGTGGCAAAGTTTAAGATGCATTTGGACAGGCAGAGAATTGAAAGATACAGACCATGTGTAGGCAGATGGGATTAGCTAGGAATGGCATCATGGTTGGTACAGACAGGGTGGGCCGAAGGGCCTGTTCTGTGCTGCACTGTTCTATGTTCTAATAAGAACCAACCATTTCTCCAACCAGTGGTGGTGGAAGCAGAGTCATTCGGGCATTTAAACGTCTGCTGGACATGAACATGGACAGTAGTGAATTGAGGGATGCGTAGGTTAGGTTATTTTATTTTAGATTAGGAATAATCCTTGGCACAACATTGTGAATCTGACTATTAATGACTTATTAATAGTTATTAATGACTTGGAAGAGGGAGTCGAAGGGTTGGTCAGTAAATTTGCAGATGATACGAAGATTAGTGGAGTTGTGAATAGTGAGGAGGGCTGTTGTCGGCTGCAAAGGGACTTAGATATGATGCAGAGCTGGGCTGAGGAGTGGCAGATGGAGTTCAACCCTGCCAAGTGTGAGGTTGTCCATTTTGGAAGAACAAATAAGAATGCGGAATACAGGGTTAACAGTAGGGTTCTTAGCAAGGTGGAGGAGCAGAGGGATCTTGGCGTCTATGTTCATAGATCTTTGAAAGTTGCCACTCAGGTGGATAGAGCTTGCAAGAAGGCCTATGGTGTATTAGCGTTCATTAGCAGAGGGATTGAATTCAAGAGTCGTGAAGTGATGTTGCAGCTGTACAGGACCTTGGTTAGGCCACATATGGAGTACTGTGTGCAGTTCTGGTCACCTCACTTTAGGAAAGATGTGGAAGCTTTGGAAAGGGTGCAGAGAAGATTTACCAGGATGTTGCCTGGAATGGAGAATAGGTCGTACGAGGATAGGTTGAGAGTGCTAGGCCTTTTCTCATTGGAACGGCGAAGGATGAGGGGTGACTTGATAGAGGTTTATAAGATGATCAGAGGAATAGATAGAGTAGACAGTCAGAAATTTTTTCCCCGGGTACAACAGAGTGTTACAAGGGGATATAAATTTAAGGTGAAGGGTGGAAGGTATGGGGGGATGTCAGGGGTAGGTTCTTTACCCATAGAGTGGTGGGGGCATGGAATGCGCTGCCTGTGGCAGAGTCAGAATCATTGGCGACCTTTAAGCGGCAATTGGATAGGTACATGGATGGGTGCTTAAGCTAGGACAAATGTTCGGCACAACATCGTGGGCCGAAGGGCCTGTTATGTGCTGTATTGTTCTATGTTCCTTACCTCATAGAAATGCTCACAAGGATAGTCATAACCATACCACGGGAGTTTAGTACGAGCTTTTTGGGATCAACACCCAGCTTGATATAATAATGCAGACCTAAATGGGAAAGAAATATAATGATTGAGCATTGATTAGCATTGCTATGGAGTGGACACACCTTTCACCAGACGATCATACTTCAGTAAGACACCTCGTCTACCATAATCCTCAACACTGGTGCCCCGCAATGCCGTGTACTCAGCTCTCTACTGTCCTCCTTATACACACACGGCTGTGTGACCAAATTCTGTCCCAACACCATTTACAAGTTTGTTGATGACATCACCATTGTAGGTCAGATCTTAAACGATAAAGAGACAAAAATCAGGAAGGAGATTGAGTGCTCAGTGGCATGGTATAAAGACAACAATTGCTCCATCCACATCAGCAAAACACAAGAGCTAGTCATTGACTTCAGGAAGCACACGGCCCTGTCTGTAACAATGGAGCTGAGGTGGTGATGGTTGAGGTTGCCACGTTCCTGGGAGTGATGATCACCAACAATCTGTCCTGCTTTACCTATGTCAACACGATGGTCAAGAAAGCACAGCAACACCTCTACTTCTGCAGGAGGCTAATGGAATTTGGCCTGTCCACAAGGACTCTGACCAATTTTTATAGATGCACCATAGTTTGCATCCTATGTGGATGCATCACCGTGTGGTATGGCAGGTGTTCTTCCCAAGACTGCAAGAAACAGAGAGTCATAAACACAGCCCAGTCCGTCACGCACACCAGCCTTCCATCCATTGACCCTGTCTGTATTTCTCACTGCCTCAGGAAAGACCTCAGGAATCCTCCCACCCCAGTTATAATCTTGTCCACCCCCCTCCATCAGGCAGAAGATATAAAAGTTTGAATACAGATATGAATAGATTTATGAACAGCTTCCCACCCCCCACCCCCACCCCCACACCCCCTCCCACCCCGATTGGTTATCAGATTTTTGAATGGACCTCTCAAAGATCTTAATTCTGATCTTACTCTCTCTGCACCTTCTCTGTGGCTATCACACTGCATTCTGCACTCTGTTCTGCTGATGTACTTTGTATGGTATGCTCTGTCTGTGAGAGCATGCAAAACAACGCTTTACACTGTCTCTTAGTACATACAACAACAATAAATCAATTATTCAATGTAGTTCATACCTGAGAATGTCTGGTCATAGGGAGCATTTGCTTTTGCAAAGCACTCATCCCACATTTCAAGCTGCATGTCATAGGCCTTCACATATAAAAAGTCACAGGACTGTGCCATTGATGTGTAATCATAGCACTTGCCACCTGGACAGTCTGGACACCAAGGGACACTAACTGAGACCTAAGGAACAAGCAGGAGAAAGTTAATCTTATCTCACAACTTATATCAAGTACGACTAACATTATATGATTTTTTGAAGCACTCCCATTCTGGATGGCGGATGGGGACCTGTGAAATTAACACTTTAGAAGCCCCATGTCTCTTTATCCCTTAGTCCTGTGCTAGCAGTTAGTGAGAACAGCTTTATGCTGTGTACTTATTTATTTTATCTGAACCTGCAACATTCTTCCCCCAGTCTCTGTTGGTCCAACAAGACAACCGTGCTGTTCCAAACAAACCTTACAGTCTTGGACAATTTTGTTAAATTTTCTCTGCACGGTTTCAAGCAAACTCAAACCCTTCCTTCGATGTGATGACAAGTATGCTTTTAATGTATTCATGGATGGGATGTAGGTGTCCACTACCACTACAACAGCACTGCTGATTGACCTGGTCAAGTTCTGAATGACATTGCTGCTAGACTGGGTTTGTGGCAGAACGTTAGGTAACCAAGGAGGGGAAAAACATACTTGATCTCATCCACCTGATTTGCCAGCTGAAGATGCATCTGTTCATGACAGTGTTGGTAAGAGTGACCACTGCACAGTCCTTGTGGAGACAAAATCCCGCCTTTACATTGAGAATAACTTCCATTGTGTTGTAAATCAATGTGATAATTGGGACAGACTTTGAACAGAGCTAGCAACTCAACACTGAGCATTCATGAGGCACTATGATACCTCAACAGCAGTAGAATTGTACTCCAGCAAAATCTGCAAACTCATGGCCAGGCACATACCCCACTCTAGGTAAAAACAATGACTGCAGATGCTGGAAACCAGATTCTGGATCAGTGGTGCTGGAAGAGCACAGCAATTCAGGCAGCATCCGAGGACAGGCAAAATCGACGTTTCGGGCAAAAGCCCTTCATCAGGAATAAAGGCAGAGAGCCTGAAGCGTGGAGAGATAAGCTAGAGGAGGGTGGGGGTGGGGAGAGAGTAGCATAGAGTACAATAGGTCAGTGGGGAAGGAGATGAAGGTGATAGGTCAGGGAGGAGAGGGTGGAGTGGATAGGTGGAAAAGGAGCTGGGCAGGTCGGACAAGTCCGGACAAGTCAGGGGATCGAGTTGCTGGAGGTTAGAAACTAGGATGAGGTGGGGGAAGGGGAAATGAGGAAACTGTTGAAATCCATATTGATGCCCTGGGGTTGAAGTGTTCCGAGGCGGAAGATGAGGCGTTCTTCCTCCAGGCGTCTGGTGGTGAGGGAGCGGCGGTGGAGGAGGCCCAGCACCTCCATATCCTCGGCAGAGTGGGAGGGGGAGTTGAAATGTTGAGCCACGGGGCGATTTGGTTGATTGGTGCGGGTGTCTCGGAGATGTTCCCTAAAGCGCTCTGCTAGGAGGCGCCCAGTCTCCCCAATGTAGAGGAGACCGCATCGGGCTCGGAGATGTTCCCTAAAGCGCTCTGCTAGGAGGTGCCCAGTCTCCCCAATGTAGAGGAGGCCGCATTGGGCTCGGAGATGTTACCTCTTTCTACCAATATTGTTGGTACTTATGTGACCCTCGCACTCCACGTTCCTCTGTAGCCCAATCAGATACCCTGAACCCAGGTGCTAGGCTGGCAACACAGCCTTCAGAACTCACGATCCTGGCCACAGAGAACAGTGTCTATTCCCCGACTGTACTATCCCCAATTACAACTACATTTCTATTTCCTCCCCTCTTTTGAATGACTCCCTTCGCATGATGCTATGGTCAGTTTGCTGATCCTCCCTCAACCCCCACTCTCATTCACACAGGGAGCAAGATTCTCAAAACTGTTAGACAAGCTCAAGGCCTGAGGCTCCTGGAATCCTCTACCTGCCTCACTCGTAGTCACAACCTCCTGTGGGGATAGTACAGTCGGGGAATAGACACTGTTCTCTGTGGCCAGGATCGTGAGTTCTGAAGGCTGTGTTGCCAGCCTAGCACCTGGGTTCAGGGTATCTGATTGGGCTACAGAGGGTCACATAAGTACCAACAATATTGGTAGAAAGAGGAAGGAGGTTCTGCTGAGGGAATATGAGCAGTTAGAGGCGACATTAAAAAGCAGAGCCAAAAAGGTAATAATCTCTGGATTACTATCTGAGCCACGAGCAATTTGGCACGGGATTGACAAGATTATAGCAATAAATGCTCTGGCTCAATGATTGGTGTGGGAGAAATGGCTAAGTCATTGAGTATATTTAAGACAGAGACCAACAGATTCTTGCTTAGTAAGGGGAATAAGGGTTACAGGGGAGGACAATGAGTTGAGAAACAAATTAGCCACGATCGAATGGTAAAGCAGACTCAATGAGCAGAATAGGCTCAACTCTGCTCTTACATTTTATGGTCTTTTGGTCAAATGAGAACTATTTTTTTTTAAATACCCTTCTTACTCAATGTCTAGAAAGCCTGGAAATGTTTTGGAGGCAGATTCAATTGAGACATTGAAGAGGGCACTATAATATTATTCAAATATGGACAATGTGCAGGAGAAAAGGCAGGGGATTGGTAGCAAATTAAAATATCCAGCGGTGCAGACAAATGGCTGAGTCAAAAACTGGGTCCCTTTGGGTCTATAACAATGCAGTAATTCTCCAGCACACACAGTGCCCCCCAACATCCCAGCTCAGAGCGGGTATGATGTGGAGGAGTCGGTGTTGGACTGGGGTGGACAAAATTAAATATCACACAACACCAGGTTATTGCCCAACCGGTTTATTTGGAAGCACCATCTTTCAAAGCGCGTCAGGTACCTGATGAAAGAGCAGCGCTCCAAACACTAGTGCTTCGGCATAAACCTGTTGGACTATAACCAGATCATATGTGTCTGGTACAAGGCAGGATTTGTGAGGTTGACGGAATTGATGCCTTAACTAGCAGACATTTGTGAGTTTGAACTCAAGAACTAAATGAGATTAGTGAGATCTTGTCATGTGAAATAAATTGACAATAATGTTTTCATTACAAACATTACCCAGTAGAAATGGATAGAGTTCTCCCTTCAACATAAAGGCTCCTTAATTTCAGAAGAACCCTCTGTAAATGAATTGTGTAACTCATGGAGGATCATGCAGGGGCTGTAGAAGTAGACTGTTTCCTCTTTTACCAAGAGTCTTCATGGAGTAAATAAGGACAAAACATTTCCTGTGGCTAGAGGGTCAGGAAACAGGATTCACAGATTTCAGAGAAATGTCATAAGCGATGGGAACAATATTTTGCAGAAGGAGTTGAAATGCAGCATGCAAGTTTACCCAACAGCAATTTTCAAAAGGGACTGGATAAACACTTGAGATAAACTGGAGAGCTACAGGGAGAGGGCAGGGAAGTGGGAGTCACTGGGTCCTGCTTTTGAAGAGCAGGCACAGGGCTGATGGGCCAAATGGCCTCCTTCTGTGCAGTATCATTCTAAAACACATATGAAAGTTACAGCTCAAATCTTGCCATTGGTGGGAGCTGTGCCTCTATCCATCGATCTCCTTCAAGGCTCAGTTGCTGCATTATCAGGGTCAGCTGCATCTTCAGCTGAAATTGATTCAACATAAAATATCCTGTGGTAAAAACAAGGACTGCAGATGCTGGAAACCAGAATCTAGATTAGAGTGGTGCTGGAAAAGCACAGCAGGTCAGGCAACATCTGAGGAGCAGGAGAATTGACGTTTCGGGCAAAAGCCCTTCATCAGGAATAGATCACCACCTTGTAACAAGACGATGGACTAGATAACAGCAACTGGAAATCACATCTGCAGAAAAATAGATCCATATTTATTTATAAACACATAATTAGTTAAACAAATGGTTTGTCTCTATTACATTTTTTTAAACAATTATCTTTCACCTGAGATCCAGGTATTTCATTTTGTAAATGTTGCTTAATCTGTGTGACCAGCTGGGGTAGTGCTTGAAAATTTGAAATGTGTTCTAATGGCACCATATGCAGTCCATCCAGAAACTGAAGCTTTACCAAATGCAGAATCGCTTCAATCCATCTCTTTCGTTCAGTTACAAGTATCAAGTGTTTCTTATGCACATTCACTAATGAGGGAGAAAGAAATATCTTATTTTAAAACTTCAGTCAAAGCGCAGATGGTATCACAGCACTTTACCAAACAAACTGCCAACTTCAAGTGGAAAGGAGGAAAGAAAGATTTGTTTCAAACTTATATTTATTTTGTAACTTTTACATCCTCACACTATTCTTGCCATTTATATCAAATCAGTTAGTGGCCACTGTCACTTTCTACTGTTAGGACAATGGGTCAGAATCTCAAAAATGCCACAGGCATTTTAGCCCTTAATTTCAAATGCGTTTCTTGAAAGAAGATTGCTACAGAGACATTGTAACTACAAGTGTAAATTCAGTTGTTTGCTGTGAAACACCTTGTGTAGGACTGATGGAGTGTAATACCTAAAGATGTCAAACTTCTAACAGAGAGAGACACAGAATTCTTAACCAATTCCCAATAGAGAGCAACCTGTTGCTGTTGGTTTATGTGCTTTTCTCTTCCAGGAATATACAGAAAAGAGTTAAAATAGCACATCAACTCTAGTCTATGTGTTGTTATCAGTCTCCTGTGAAATGTCCTGTCTGAAATGTAACTTATATGCAGTGGAAGTCTCAACTTGAGAACTCCTGTAAGCACCCCTCCACCACAGGTAAAACATGGAACACTGTCTCTCGCTCTGAGTGCTACAAACCAGTTAAAAAAGGAATCAAGACAAAGGAATTTGTATAACCAAATTATACAACAAGGAATCTCAAAAATTAACTCTTCACCTGCTGGGTTCCACACTACCAATGCACCTAATACGTCTGCAACATTACCTGAGCTGCTCCTCAAGAACAATTCACAGGGTGATCTGCATATGTTTTCAATATTTTATCTTTTTGATTTGTGTCTTACATCTAATGTGTGTATGTCAGTTGTTTAACATTTCTACATATGTTGTAATCAATAAACTCACTTTCATGTTAATTTAAGAGAGCCTGGTTAAATTGGGCTCCTTTTAAAGCAAATATTAATTTCATTTGAGACACAGACATCCACAAGAAAAGGGAAACTTTTTAAAGTTAACATTGTTGCATCCAACTGAGGGCTGGATGAATAAGTAAAAGGAGCCAGCTCATCCTTTCTCACTTGGGAGATTTACAGATTGGGGTGTCCTATCTGAAACTAGGACAAATTAGGGAATCTCACCCAGTCTGGTCATGACAAACTGGGGGCTCAACCAGAGATTTGAAACCACCGAGACAACAAATGAATGAGAGTAGGAAAATTATTACTTCAAAATGAATTTACATGAAAAAAAAACTGCAAAGATCTTTCATGATTTTGTATTGCTACGGTAGAGAAATGTCTGCACTTGATGTCAGAGTTTTCCCAGCAGACTGAGGTAAGTTACTTTTGAAGATTTAAATGTTCTGTCTCCAAAATGGTTAAAGGATTTAAATGAGAAACTTAGAACTAGAATTTCTTTTGTAAGCCATAAAACCTAGAATTTTAACAAGAATGGCAAGTGGTTTATGGGCAAAAACTGAGGATGGTGAAGCAGACAGAGCAATGAAAGAAATATTAAAATTGGAGCAGTGGAAATTAGAATTTCAAGAATACAAAAATGAACAGAAAAGAAATAGATCCGACAGGAAACAGCAAGATAAACAAGAGAGTTTCAAGAAAAACTGTGGGAGATGGGAGTTGAGGAGGTGGAACCCTACTGTGTCCCATTTAGAGAGGAAAAGATAGATGCCTTCTTTATTTATTTTGAGCAGCAGTTAAAGCAGCCAATCCAACGCTATTCCAGATTGTTGCAGGGTAAGCTTTCAGGGAGAGTACCTGAAGATTATTTCTCTCACCTGAGGAAATTGCCACAGATTACAATGTAGTAAAAGAAATCTTCAATACATACCAGTTAGTGCAGGAGGTGTATCATTAAACATTTTGTAACTCAGGCAACGTCCTGTCCAGACATAACTGGAATTTGAAAGGATTATGCAACTTGCTTTGGAGCATTGGCCCCAGGCAATTAAAATGGAGACACAGAGACACAGAGAAAGAAACTCTCATTCTCCTGAACTCCAGTGAGTACAAGCCTAACCTACTCAATAGCTCCTAAAAATGAAATCCCTCCATACCCGGAATCAACCGACTGAACCTTCTGTGGACTGCCTCAACTGCCAGCATATCTTGGTTGGCTATTAGTCACAGTCTAAAGATATGGGACTGTGATGAGGAGAAATCTCTTCACTCAGGGAGTGGTAAGCCTGTGGAAGTCCCTGCCACAGAAAGCAGTTCAGGCCAAATCACTGAATATTTTCAAGGAGTTAGTTGTAATTCTCAGGGCTAATGGGATCTAGGAGTGTGGGGAGAAAGCAGAAACAGGATATTGAGTTGGTTAATAAGCCATGATCATATTGAATGGTGGAGCAGACCGGAAGGGCTGAACGGCCTACTCCGACTCCTACTTTCTACGGTTCCTTTACTAGGGGTACCAAAGCTGTTCACAGTATACGAGCTGTGGTCTGACCAGTGCCTTGTACAGTTTGAGCAAGACTTCCAAATTTTCCTAATCCATTTCCTTTGAAAATTTAGCCAAAAGTCTGTTTGCCTTCCACATTACCAGCATCAGCTTGGATGCTAGGTTTTTTTTGTGATTCAGGCACAAGGACCCTCAAATCCCTCTGAGCTGTAGCATTCCTCAGTCTCTTTCCTTGAAAATAATATACAGCTCTCCTTTTACTTCTGTCAAAGAGTACAACTTCCCAATTTCCCAATGTGTCTATTTCCCTCCGCAGACTCTTTGGGTCATCTTCACCACTTGCTTTCCCACCGACTTTTTGTGTCATCCACAAACTTGAGTTCTCCCTTGTCTTGTTCCTTCTTCCAAAGTGATCCACCTCACATTTATTAACTTTAACTTCCATCTGCCACTGATCTGTCCATCTGACCAAACTTCCTTCTCATTGTCAACCACCCAGCTAATCTCGGTGTCATCCGCAAACTTACTTATCATCCCTCCCACATCTTGTCTACATCATTTATGAATATCATAAGCATTAAGGGACTAAGCATTGATCCCTGTGGTACGCCACTGCACACCAGGCTCCAGTCACACAAACAACCTTCCCCCACCTCCCTCTATCTCCTGTCACTCAGTCAATTTCAGAAGCACCTTGCCAAGTGACCCAGGAGCTCACCTGTTTTTATATTCTTTATCAGTTTCCAATGGGACCTTGTCAGATGCCTTGCTGACATTTAGATAAACTACATCAACTTCACTACCCTCAATTAATCACCTGGTTACCACGTTGAAAAATCGTTAGACATGCCTGCACTCTAACAAAGCCATGTTGGCCATCCCTGATCAATCTGTGCCTCTCCAAGTGAAGGTAAGACCATAAGATGCAGGAGCAGAAATTAGGCCATTCAGCCCATTGAGTCTGCTCCACTATTCAATCATGGCTGATAAGTTTCTCAACCCCATTCTCCTGCTTTCTCTCCGTAACCCCTGATCCCCTTGGTACTCAAGAACCTATCTATTTCCAACTTTGCTTTCCTAATTGCTTTCTTGAGCTCCCCCTGCACTTTCAATACTCCCCTCAGTCTACTTTGTTCTGCTTCCTTTCTACTATGTTATGTCTCTCTTTTCCTTCTTGTCCAGTCCTGAATATTCCTAGATATTGAGGGTTCTCTGGGTCTGTTGTTCCTACATTCCACCCTAAAAAGAATATATCGCACATAGAACATAGAAAAATACTGCGCAGTACAGGCCCTTTGGCCCTCAATGTTGCGCCGATCCAAGCCCACCTAACCTACCCTAGCCCACTATCCTCCATATGCCTATCCAATGCCCGTTTAAATGCCCATAAAGAGGGAGAGTCCACCACATCTACTGGCAGGGCATTCCATGAACTCACGACTCGCTGAGTAAAGAATCTACCCCTAACATCTGTCCTATACCTACCACCCCTTAATTTAAAGCTATGCCCCCTCGTAATAGTTGACTCCATACTTGGAAAAAGGTTCTGATGGTCAACCCTATCTAAACCTCTAATCATCTTGTACACCTCTATCAAGTCACCCCTAAACCTTCTTTTCTCCAATGAAAACAACCCCAAGTGCCTCAGCCTTTCTTCATACGATCTTTCTACCATACCAGGCAACATCCTGGTAAACCTCCTCTGCACCCGTTCCAGTGCCTCCACATCCTTCCTATAGTATGGCGACCAAAACTGCACACAATACTCCAGATGCGGCCGCACCAGTGTCTTATACAACTGCAACATGACCTCAGGGCTCCGGAACTCAATTCGTCTACCAATAAAAGCCAGTACGCCATATGCCTTCTTCACCGCACTATTTACCTGGGTGGCAACTTTCAGAGATCTGTGTACATGGACACCAAGATCCCTCTGCTTATCCACACTACCAAGTATCCGACCATTAGCCCAGTACCCCATCTTTTTGTTCTCTTACCAAAGTGAATCACCTCACACTTACCTACATTGAAGTCCATTTGCCACCTTTCTGCCCAGCTCTGCAACTTATCTATATCCCGTTGTAACCTGACACATCCTTCCTCACTGTCAACAACTCCACTGACTTTCGTATCATCTGCAAACTTGCCCACCCAACCTTCTAGCCCCTCCTCCAGGTCATTTATAAAAATGACAAACAGCAATGATCCCAAAACAGATCCTTGCAGAACACTGCTAGTAACTGAACTCCAAGATGAACCTTTACCATCAACTACTACCCTCTGTCTTCTTCCAGCCAGCCAATTCCTAATTCAAACCTCCAACTCACCCTCAATGCCATACCTCCATATTTTTTGCAGTAGCCTACCATGGGGAACCTTATCAAACGCCTTACTAAAATCCATATACACCACATCTATCGCTTTACCCTCGTCTACCTCCTTAGTCACCTTCTCAACGAATTCAATAAGGTTTGTGAGGCACGACCTGCCCTTCACAAAACCATGCTGACTATCCTTGATCACATTATTCCTATCCAGATGTTCATAAATCCTATCCCTTACAATTCTCTCTAAGTCTTTTCCCACAACAGAAGTGAGACTCACCGGCCTATAGTTACTAGGGTTATCCATACTCCCCTTCTTGAACAAGGGAACCACATTTGCTATCCTCCAGTCTTCTGGCACTATTCCTGTAGACAACGAGGACATAAAAATCAAGGCCAATGGCTCTGCAATCTCCTCCCTTGCTTCCCAGAGAATCCTAGGATAAATGCCATCAGGCCCAGGGGACTTATCTATTTTCACCCTTTCCAGAATTTCCAACACCACTTCCCTACATACCTCAAAGCCGTCCATTCTACTTAATTGTGACTCAATATTCACATCGGCAACAATGTCCTGTTCCTGAGTGAATACTGACGAAAAGTATTCATTCAGTGTCTCCCCAATCTCTTCAGCCTCCACACGCAACTTCCCGCTTCTATCCTTGACTGGACCTATTCCTACCCTAGTCATTCTTTTATTCCTGACATGTACTCTTCCCAGTACATCTTCAAACATGTGCCACTGTTCTGCTGTACAATTACCCTCTGGTAGCTGTTCCCCATCTATTTTGGCCAAATAATGTTTTATTCTAACAAAATCCACCCTACTCTAATTCAAAACACTTTTTTGATCACCATCTTTTTCCACTGCCCTAACTAAATTAGGACTTAAGGTGGTGTGGTTGTTAAAACTCCATGTAACTACATCTCTGTGATATTGATAAGATCATGCCCTAGGCCCGGCCCAATCATCTTTGGCTGGTTCATCAATTAATTCCCCTCCATCTTAAGGTCAGAAATGGGGATGTTTGCCAATGATTGCACAATATTCAGCACGATTCACGACTCCTCAGAATCTGATGCAGTCCATGTTCATATACAACAAGATCTGCACAATATCCAGGCTTGGGCTGACTAGCAGTAAGTAACATGTGCACTACCCAAGTGCCAGGCAATGGTCATCTCCAATAAGAGTCAATCTCCCCACCGCCCCTTGACATTCAATGGTGTTACTCGACCCAGTTGCCTGGATGGGTGCAGCTCCAACAACACTCAGTCAGCTTTTTCCAAATTCATTCATGGGATGTGAGCATCGCTGGCTAGGACAGCATTTATTGCACATCCCTCATTGCCCAAAGCTAAGTGTCAACCACATTTCTTTGGGTCTGGAGTCACATGTAGGCCAGACCAAGTATGGATGGCAGTTTCCTTCCCTGAAGGATATTAGTGAACCATATGGATTTTTCGAACAATCAGCAGTGGATTTTTGATCATTGTTAGATCCTAATTCCAGATTTTTTGTTATTAAATTCAAATTCCACCATCTACTATGATGAGGTTCAAACCCAGGTCCCTAGAACATCACCTGGGTGTCTGGACTAGCAGTCTAGCGATCATACCACTGGGCCATCACCCCTCCCCCTCCCCCCACCGGGCTTGGATGGCTTGACACCATCCAGGACAAAGCATCCACTCCCTCCACCACCAATGCTCAGGAGCAGCAGTGTGTACGATTTACAAGATACACTGCAGAAATTCACCAAAGATCCTCAGGCAGCACCTTCCAAACCCAAGGCCACTTCCATCTGGAATGACAAGAGCAGCACATACATGGCAACACCATCCCCTGAAAGTTTCCCTCCAAGCACTCACATTCTCATTTGGAAATATTTCATCATTCCTTCAGTGTTGCTGGGTGGACATCCTGCAATTCCAATCTGGATTAGAGTGGTGCTGGAAAAGGACAGCAGGTCAGGCAGCATACGAGGAGCAGGAAAATCGATGTTTTGGGCAAAAGCCCTTCATCAGGAATCTGGAATTCATCCTGGAATTCCAGCCAGTGACACCCACATTCCACAAATGAGTAAAAAATCTCATTCATCTCCAATGGTTAATCACCTTATTCGGTTCTGAATGCCACTTATATCAAAGTAAAAAGACTAACTTAACTCTTTTTTTCCAGCCATTTGACCATGTCTGCTGCTCTCCTATGTCAGTACATTCTGTCTCATCCTGGCCCACTCTGAGGATTGTTATCTAAATGGGTGCAATACCACTTGCTTTGTAAACCTCCTCCAAACCACCCACTCCCCTATTCAGTTTCACACCCTCTCTTCTGTGTTTCTGCATTAGTCTCTTTGCCTCACCTTAACAGAAGTAAATTCAGGGGAATATGCAAATGAAAGTGTGGCTTAGTATCTGGTACATGAGGGAGGGCTATAGATTTCTGGGACATTGGGATTCCTTTGTGGTAATCCTGTGACAACAGCAACACAGCCTGCCAGACGAACTTACTCACAGCTAGAGTTTTGTCTCAAAATTGGGAGAACTGATCATGGAATAGTCAAGCAACAGACAGACAGATCTTTATTCACAGAGCCGTCCTTAGACGCAATGATCCAGACAATATCCCTGGATATGTCCTGTTCCACGGGCAAAAGAGATGTACTAGGGATGGTGGCACATTGGCATACAGTCAATTGGGAGTTTTCCTGGGAGTGCTCAACATTGACTCCGGACCCCATGATGTCTCATGGTTTCAGGTCAAATAAGGGACAAAGCAATCTGCTGCTGATTACCACCTAGTACTCCCTCTTGGCCCATGAATCAGTACACCTCCACACTGACAGTGGCCAAGGCACAGAATATATTCCAGATAGAGGACTTTGATGTCCAACACCCAGGAGTGGTCTGGTCGCACTATTATTGACCAAGCTGGCTTAGTCCTGAAGGACAGAGCTGCTGGATTGGATCAGTGGCAAATGGTGAGAAAAGAGGGAATATAACTACTTGACCTCACATTCACCTATCTACCTGCCACAGATAATCTCCCCAGGCGTTCCTCAGGGTTGTCTCCCAGGGCCAAACATTCTGCCCAACCTATCGATGTCAGCAATTACGTTCCTGTTCAGCCTGAAACCTGTAAACTGTATGTTCCCTTGTGGAATTCTCTATAATACCTCTTGCATTAGGAAGACATATTATTCCATCAAAAAGTGCATGACAATACCTTGCAAGACAATCCGAATGCCGTTTGCATGAGCATGACACAGAAGTTCAGTGGGAAGAGAATGTGTAATCACAATTGTCGTAATCTTTGACCAGTCGTAATGTATCCATTCGGGTCCTTTGTTATCAAAGATAACGACCTGGTGGAGAAACAGAGTAGGTAGTAATTCTGCTTGGACGTGTAGAGAACAGGAGCAGTAGACCATTTGGCCGTTTGAGCATGCTCTAAAATTCTGTATGATCATGGCTGATTCCATTTTTTGCCCCATACTCTTTGATACCTTTTGCCCAAAGAACTGTAAGGTGGCTGCTTCTAGAAAGCATCTGAGGCTGAGGTTATTTGCTGCACCTCCAGTGACCGCACTGTCTACTCAGCAACATTACTCCGAGGTGAATTTAAACCTCAGCTACTGAACAGTTACATTGTCATTTTACACCAAGGATTGTTTCCAGGATCTGGTACATTGTATTCACCTTAATCTGAACCAGATCCTCAGTTTTACAGAGATTGAGCTCAAATCACAATGTACTTCAATATGACCCCAGGACTTTGCCCTGGTGTTTTCTCTCAGGGTCAATATTCTGTGCAAACGGTAATCCTGATCCATGGGATTAAACTGTCAGAATGGATCACACTTCATTCCAGAGGCTGTACATCAGGGACACCGTTTAACAGAAATCTTTTCCTGCTGCTGCTGCCCTTGTTAAATATCTTTGCACTGCTCAGTTTTCCCGAGGCTCCTGTTTCACACAGGCTGGAACTAGCGCAAGTTGCACACTTTCCCATCAGGATTAGAGAGAATTTGATCCTCTCTGCATCCCAACAAGGATCTGAGCTAGTCCAGCTGCCCCTGTCCCTGAGCAGGACTCAGCCCCTCAGCCTGGACCTGACCCTTGGTTTGTGTCAAGGAGCCTTCTCCAGTCTGGATCCCCCAGGGCCCGGAGTGGAGCTGGAGCCTGACTGGGAGGGATACTCTGTTCCCCAGCCGAAGCCAGGCCAGCCCCGGGGAGGGAAAGAACATCCTCCAGAGGAGAATCTCTCCCAACTCACACAACAGAGCGGGGGCTGGGGAGAGGAGCAGCAGCACACGGGGAGAGACAGGAGCTCCCATCCCAATACTCCATTCCAAGTGTTGCTGCTCAATGGCCTTCAAAAGACAACTTCCAGGCAACCAGAGAATTGAATGGTTTGTAAATACCCACCTCGACCTGGTACTGATGGTCGGCGGGCAAAGGCTGGCACAGAGTAGTGGGTGTACATGGGCACAAATGGGCAGGAGAAACAGTGAATTCTGAAAGGATCCCTAGCACCAGCACCGCCAGAAACTGCATCAAAACCAAACTCCAGCGCATCCTCTCGGCCGGAGATGAAGATCCATCAGACACAGTGAGCTGCTTCATTTATACAGAGTGTCATGTGAGTGATGATGCCGCCTCCTGGCTCTCTCTATCTCTATCTCAGTTTGTGTGATAACAGGAAAATGTTGACGCAAACTCCATCCTGGCAAATCTAACTTTGTAAAGAAGTTCGCATCTCCCCCTCCTCCACTCTCTTTGTCTAACAGTTAGCCCTGAACATTCCTGTAGCATTTCCTCCTTGACGTTCTGCTCAGAATCTCTCTCTCTCTTCCTCCCTGCCTTTGCTACAGTTAATCTCAACCTGATTTCTGAAAGTCTGATTTCCTGCGAATAGCCCATGTCTTAGTGTCTCAGTAGAAACATTTGTGGGTGGTCCCTGCCCTCTGCGCATTACTCTCTACCTCGATGTTCAGTCCTGGAACCTCTGCTCCCTCTACGCCATTCCCCTCCCCCATCATTTTCTTCTATCCCTGCAGCAATATCAGCCTCAAATATTTCTCATAGAGTGCTCAGTTTCTTTGAAACATTAATCTTATCTTTTAAGTGACAACTGGCTACATCCTCATTTCATCATCATTGCCAGTCATCAAGTGATAGTCAGCATTGTTGCTTTGTTTAAGAAGAGCATCATAGATCAGCCAGGAAATTTTCGGCCATGTCAAAATATTATTGAACAAGGTGGCACGGTGGGTCAGTGGTTAGCGCTGCTGCCTCGCAGCACCAGGGTCCTAGGTTTGACTCCAACCTTGGGTGACTGTCTGTGTGGAGTTTGCACATTCTCCCCGTGTCTGCATGGGTTTCCTCCGGGTGCTCCAGTTTCCTCCCACAGTCCAAAGATGTGCAGGTTAGGTGAATTGGCCATGAGGGAAAAATGGGTTTGGGTCAGTGTGGACCTGTTGGGCCGAAGGGCCTATTTCCACACTGCAGGGAATCTAATCCATCTAATTTAATCAAGATTCCTCGGGACATGATTTGCTGGCATTTGGAAAAAAAATAGACTTAGAATCATAGAGATGCACATCATGGAAACAAATCTTTTGGTCCAAATCATCCATGTTAATCAGATCCCTAAATTAATCAAACCCCATTTGCCAGCGTTTGACCCACATCCCTCTGTTAGGGTCTTTTTCTTCAGATTCTTACACACTTGATGCAACTGCAAAACACCAACTTTGTGAACAGCCAAAATTTATTAAGCAAGTACAAGCTTTTGGAGGAATCCTTACCAAGATTCTGGGTAATCCAAGATGGAGGATGGCAAACATTTCTGGCTGTAACAGGCTGCTCCTTTTTTGAGGGTCTTTTAAGTGTTGGAGGTGATTTTCTCGAATTCCAGGAGCAGTAATTATTGTTTTATATGCTGTTGCATTGTTTTGGAACTTTGGAGAAAAAGAAAGTCAAAACAACAGCACTTTTAAAAGGGAGAGGTACAGACAAAGGCAGCAAATGGTGAGGTCAGTGTAGGAGAGAGGGAGAGAGAAAGAAACCCACACTGCTAACTGACACAGCAGTGAACCTGCACAGTTACTGTCTTTTCTGTTTGAATTCATGTATGGCTGGACATTGAAGTGCGTCTAGAAAAATTAACAAACCGTAAAATTCACAACTGATCTTGGAGGAATCTGTTTGGGAGAGATCAGAGCACAGAAACAGATAAATGAATAGTTTTAAGTGTGGCCTTGCTGTAGGTCTGCAGGAGTGAGTAGAGTGGGTTGTTTCTTGATTATATGTTTTATTGAGATATGTTTCTTGATTAAACTTAAAAAAAAAAGCCATAAGTATTAAGTTAGCATGGAGCAGTGTTTTGTAGACAATAGACAATAGGTGCAGGAGTAGGCCATTCTGCCCTTCGAGTCAGCACCACCATTCATTATGATCATGGCTGATCATCCTCAATCAGTATCCTGTTCCTGCCTTATCCCCATAACCCTTGATTCCACTATCCTTAAGAGCTCTATCCAAGTCTTTCTTGAAAGTATCCAGAGACTGGCCTCCACAGCCTTCTGGGGCAGAGCATTCCACACACCCACCACTCTTTGAGTGAAGAGGTTTCTCCTCAACTCTGTTCTCAGTGGCCTACCCCTTATATTTAAACTGTGTCCTCTGGTTCGGGACTCACCCATCAGTGGAAACATGTTTCCTGCCTCCAGAGTGTCCAATCCTTTAATAATCTTATATGTCTCAATCAGATCCCCTCTCAGTCTTCTAAATTCAAGTGTATACAAGCGCAGTCACTCCAACCTTTCATTCCGGGAATTGACCTCATGAACCTACGCTGCATTTCCTCAATAGCCAGAATGTCTTTCCTCAAATTTGGAGACCAAAACTGTGCACAATATTTCAGGTGCGGTCTCACCAGGGCCCTGTGCAGCTGCAGAAGGACCTCTTTGCTTCTATACTCAATTCCTCTGATTATGAAGGCCAGTATGCTATTAGCTTTCTTCACTGCCTGCTGTACCTGCATGCTTGCTTTCATTGACTGATGTACAAGAACACCTAGATCTCATTGTACTGCCCCTTTACCTAACGTGACTCCATTTAGGTAGTAATCTGCCTTCCTGTTCTTGCCACCAAAGTGGATAACCACACATTTACCACATTAAACTGCATCTGCCATGCATCTGACCACTCACTGAGCCTGTCAAGGTCACCCTGTATTCTCCTAACATCTTCCTCACATTTCACCCTGCCACCCAGCTTTGTGTCATCAGCAAATTTGCTAATATTACTTTTAATACCTTCATCTATATCATTAATGTACATTGTAAAAAGCTGCAGTCCCAGCACTGATCCCTGCGGCACACCACTGGTCACCGCTTGCCATTCCGAAAGGGAGCTGTTTGTCACTACTCTTTGTTTCCTGTCAGCCAACCAATTTTCAATCCATGTCAGTATTTTGCCCCAATACCATGTGCCCTAATTTTGCTCACTAACCTCCTATGTGGGACTTTATCAAAGGCTTTCTGAAAGTCCAGGTAAACTACATCCACTGGATCTCCCTTGTCCATCTTCAGAGTTACATCCTCAAAAAATCCAGAAGATTAGTCAAGCATGATTTCCCCTTCATAAATCCATGCTGACTCTGACCTATCCTGTTACTGCTATTCAGATGTGTTGTAATTTTGTCATTTATAATTGACTCCAGCATCTCTCCCACCACTGAAGTCAGACTAACTGGTCTATAATTCTCTGTTTTCTCTCTCCCTCCTTTCTTAAAAAGTGGGACAACATTAGCCACCCTCCAATCCACAGGAACTGATCCTGAATCTATAGAACATGGGAAAATGATCACCAACGCATCCATGATTTCTGGAGCCACCTCCTTCAGTATCCTGGGATGTAGACCATCAGGCCCCAGGGACTTATCAGCCTTCAGACCTAACAGTCTCTCCAACACCAATTCCTGGCAAATATAAATTCCCTTCAGTTCAGGTCCTTCAGCCACTGTTACCTCAGGGAGATTGCTCGTGTCTTCCCCAGTGAAGACAGATCTGAAGTACCAATTCAACTCTTCTGCCATTTCTTTGTTCCCTGTAATATATTCACCTGTTTCTGTCTTCAAGGGCCCAATTTTAGTCTTAACCATTTTTTTTCTTTTCACATCCTCCTTTATATTTTTGGCCAGTTTACCTTCAGACCTTATTTTGTTCTTTGCGTATTTCCTTTTTAGTTATCCTCTGTTGTTCTTTAAAAGCTTCCCAGTCCTCTGATTTCCCACTCATCTTTGCTATGTTATACTTTTTCCCTTTTGTCTTTATATGCTCCTTAACTTCCCTCGTCAACCACGGCCACCCCTGCCTCCCCTTAGAATCTTTCTTCCTTTTTGGAATGAACTGATCCTGCATCTTCTACATTATACCCAGAAATACCTGCCATTGTTGCTCCACTGCCATCCCTGCTAAGGTATTGCACCATTGAACTTTGGCCAGCTCCTCCCTCATAGCTCCATAGTTCCCTTTATTCAACTGAAATACTGTCACTTCCGATTCCACCCTCTCCCTTTCAAACTGCAGATTAAAGCTTATTGTATTGTGGTCACTACCTCCTAATGGCTCCTTTACTTCGAGGTTCCTGATCAAATCCGGTTCGTTACACAACACCACATCCAGAATTGCTTTCTCCCTGGTAGGCTCCAGCACCAACTGTTCTAAGAATCCACCTCGGAGGCACTCCACAAACTCCCTTTCTTGGGGTCCAGTACCATCCTGATTCTCCCAGTCTACCTGCCTGTTGAAATCCCCCATAACAACTGTAGTAATATCTTTGCGACAGGCCAATTTCAGCTCCTTATTCAACTTACACACTACATCCAGACTACTGTTTGGGGCCTGTGGATAACTCCCAGTAGGGTCTTTCTACCCTGAGGATTTCTCAGCTCTATCCATACTGACTCTAAATTCCCTGATTCTAGGTTCCCCCGCACAAGGGACTGAATACCATTCCTTACCAACAAGGCCACCCCACCCCCTCTGCCCGTCAGTCTGTCCTTACGATAGCACGTATAGACTTGAATATTCATTTCCCAGGCCCTGTCCACTTGAAGCCACGTCTCAGTTATCCCCACAACATTGTAACTGCCAATTTCCAAATGAGCCTCAAGCTCATCCACCTTATTTCTAATGCTTCATGTATTCATATATAATATTTTTAATTTGTTACTCCCCTCACCCTTCTTATCAATCCCTTACGGCATGATACTTTTTTGAGTTTTCTCCTCCATTGATTCCTTTGTCTTTCTTGACTTCTCTTGTTCTAACTTTCCCTTTAACTTCCTTCTTAAACTTCCTGTTTGACCCCTCCCCCCCCCCCCCCGCCCACAGTTTAGTTTTGTAGAGGAATAAGACAGTGCTATTCCTGGGTCTGCAGATTGCAAGAAGACAAAATGGCCCTTAGTAGAGTGATATGCTATTCTTGTCAGATGTGGGAATTTAGGGAGAGTTTAATGTTACTGAGGATTATAACTGCAATACATGTCATTGGTTGTGAATCCTATCAGATCGAATGGATCAGTTAGAGTGATAGTTAGAGGCAATGAGGAATTTACAAGAGCAAGGGGATGTGATGGATGGCAGTTACAGGAAAGGGGAAAAGTTGCAGATACAGTCACATAGATGGGTTAACTCCAGGATAGGTAAGAGAGGTTGGCAGGTAGTGCAGGAGTCTTCTGTGGCTATCCTATTTCAAACAAGTATGCTGTTTTGAAAAATGTAGGGGGTGATGGATTCTCTGGGGAATGTAGCATGAACAGCCAAGCTTCTGGTATCAAGACTGGCTTTAATGTAATGAGGGGTACATCAGGATTGATTGTGTTAAAGGACTCTCTAGTCTGAGGCACAGACAGACATTTCTGTAGCCAACAGTGAAAAATCAGAATGGTGTGTTGCCTCCCTGGCCTGGTGCCAAGATCAAGGATGACTCAGAGAGGGTGCAGAATATTCTAGGGGGAGAGGGCCCAGCAGGAGGTCATTGTGCACATTGGCACCAACAACTTAAGGGAAAAGAATGAGATTCTGAAGGGAGAATATAGAGAGTCAGGCAGGAATTTAAAAAGGAGGTCTTTGAGAGTAGTACTACCTGGATTACTCCCTGTGCTATGAGCTAGTGATGGTAGGAATAGGAAGATAGATCAGATGAATGCATGGCTGAGGAGGTGGTGTATGGGAGAAGGATTCACATTTTTGGATCATTAGAATCTCTTCTGTGCTAGAAGGACGGATTGCACCCGAATTGGAAGGGGACTAATATATTGTCAGGGAGATTTGCTAGAGCTGCACAGGAGGATTTAAACTAAAAAGGTTGGGGGGTGGGACCCAGAGAGATAGTGAGGGAAAAGATCAATCTGAAATTGGTACAGTTGAGAAAAGAAGCAAGTCAAACAATTAGGGCAGCAGGGACAAAACAGAGAACAAGGTAGGACTGATAAATTAAACTGCATTTATTTCAATGCAAGAGGCCTAACAGGAAAGGCAGATAAACTCAAGGCATGGTTAGGAACATGGGACAGGATATTATCACAATTATGGGTGGAACAGAGAAATATGAAAGGGCTGATCACCTCACTGGAATTGTGTTATAGACGCCCAAATGGTCAGCAGGAAATTGAGAAACAAATTTGTAAGGAGATCTCAGTTATCTGTAAGAACAATAGGATGGTTATAGTAGGGGATTTTAACTTTCCAAACATAGACTGGGACTGCCATAGTGTTAAGGGTTTAGATGGAGTGGAAAATTTTCTGATTCAGTATGTGGTTGTACCCACGAGAGAAGGTGCAAAATTTGACCTGCTGTTGGGAAATAAGACAAGGCAGGTGACTGAGGTGTCAGTGGGAGGAGGACTTTGGGGCCAGCGACCATAATTCTATTAGTTTTAAAATAGTGATGGAAAAGGATAGACCAGACCTAAAGGTTGAAGATCTAAATTGGAGGAAGGCTAATTTTGATGGTATTAGGCAAGAACCTTCAAAAGGGCAAAAGTGAGGACAGCAGATGCTGGAGATCAGAGTCAAGATTAGAGTGGTGCTGGAAAAGCACAGCAGGTCAGACAGCATCCGAGGAGCAGGAAAATCGATGTTTCAGGCAAAAGCCCCAAGCTGATTGGGGGCAGCTGTTTGCAGATAAAGGGATAGCTGGAAAATGGGAAGCCTTCAGAAATTAGATAACGTGAGTCCAGAGACAGATATCCTATTATTGTGAAAGGAAAGGCTGGTAGGTGTAGGGAATGCTGGATGACTAAAGAAATTGAGGGTTTGGTTAAGAAAAAGAAGGAAGCATGTGTCACGTAGAGACATACTGGATTGAGTGAATCCTTAGAAGAGTATAAAGGCAGTCGGAGTATACTTAAGAGGGAAAATCAGGAGGGCAAAAAGGGGGCATGAGGTAGCTTTGGCAAATAGAGTTAAGGAGAATCCAAAGGGTTTTACAAATACATTAAGGACAAAAGGGTAACTTGGGAGAGAATAGGGGCCCCTCAAAGATCAGCAAGGTGGCCTCAGTGTGGAACCGAAGGAGATGGAGGAGACAGTAAACAAGTTTTTTGCATCAGTGTTTACTGTGGAAGAGATGATGGAAGATATAGAATTCAGAGAAACAAATGGTGACAACTTGAAAAATGTCCATATTACAGAGGAGGAAGTGCTGGATGTCTTGAAACATATAAAAGTGGATAAATCCCCAGGACCTGATCAGGTGTACCCTTGAAATCTGTGGGAAGCTAGGGAAGTGATTGCTAGGACCCTTGCTGAGATATTTGTATCATTGAAAGTCACAGGTGAGGTCCCAGAAGACTGGAGGTTGGTTACCTTGGTGCCACTGTTTACAAAATGTGGAAAGGACTACAGACTGGTGAGCCTGATGTTGGTGGTGGGCAAGCCTCCACCATGTATTCTGGCAGTTCATTCCATTCATGTAGTACCCTCTGTGTGAAAAGTTTGTCCCTTAGGTCCCTTTCAAATCTTTCCCCTCTCACCCTAATCCTGTGCTGTCTCGTTCTGGACTCCTCCACCCCAAGGAAAGGATCTTGTATTTTTACCCTAAACATGCCCCTTATGATTTTATAAACCTCTACAAGGTCACCCTTCAGCCTCCAACACTCCAGAGAAAACAGTCCCAGCCCATTTAGCCTCTCTCTGTTGCTCAAGACCTCCAATCCTGGCAACATCCTTGTAAATCTTTTCTGAACCCTTTCAAGTTTCACAACATCCTTCCTATAGGAGGGAGACCAGAATTGCTAGTCAACATGACTTTGTGTGGGAGAGATCTTGACTCATGAATTTGATTGAGATTTTTGAGGAAGTAATGAAGATGGTTGTTGAGGGTTGACACTGAATGTTGTATACATGGACTTTCGTAAAGCATTTGACAAGGTCCCTCATAATAGACTGATTCAGAAGATTAAGCCACATAGTGACAATACATTGATGACAAGCTTGGCTTGGTCATAGAAGACAGAAGGTAGTTGTGGAGGGGTGTTTTTCTGACTGGAGGTCTGTGACCAGTGGTTTTCCACAAGGATCTGTATTGGGACCCCTGTTGTTTGTAACATATGCAAATTATGTGGATGAAAATGTTGGTGGTTTGCTTCGTTAGTTTGCAGATGACACAAAAATTGGTGTATTAAAAGAAAAACAAAATAATTATGATCATCGAATGCCAGATAATCGAGTCTCCTCTGTATACAGTAAATGGCAGGGCCCTCAGGAATATTGATTTACAGGGGGATCTTGAGGTGCAAGTCTATAGCTCCCTGACAGTGACAAAACAAGTGGATAAGGTGGTAAAGAAGGCAGATGACAATCTTGACTTCATTAGTCAGGGCACTGAGTGTAAAGGTTAGTATGTTATGTTGCAGGTATAAGGCTTTGGTCAGACCGCCTTTGGAGTATTGTGTACCATTCTGGTCACCACAATATAGGAAGGATGTGAAGGTTTTGGAGAGGGGGCAGAAGAGATTTACCAGGATGCTGCCACGATTGGAGTGTATTAGCTACAAAGAGAGGTGAGAAAACTTGGATTGGTTTCACTAGAGCATCGCAGGCTGAGCATTGGCCTGACAGAACTGTATAAAATTATGAGAGGTGTGGTTAGGGGGGGATAGTCAGAATCCCTTACCCAGAGTGGAAATGTCAAAAACTAGGGGACATAGGTTTACGGTGAGAGGGGGAAAGTTGAAAGGAAATGTGCGAAGGAAGTTTTTTACATAGAGGGTGGTCGGTGCCTGGAGTCCTGCCATAAAAGGTGGTAGAAACCGATACAACAGCAACATTTAGGAGGCATTTAGACAGAGGTATGGACCGGCAGAGAATAGAGGGATACAGATCACATGCAGGCAGATTGGATTGGTTTAGAAGAGAATCAAGATCGACATAGACGTGGTGGGCCGAAGGGCCTGTTCCGGTGCTGCACTGTTCTATGTTCTATCATGTTGCAGAGCTGCACCAACACCTACTGTCATTTGCATCAACAGCCAGTTTGAATGGCCCCCTATAATTCAGAGTTGTTAAAATCAATTAGGTCATCGGAACAGCTTTCCAGATGTCAAAGGTACCCTGACTTTCCCAAGTCTCTACAACCTTTTTTTTTTAAATAAATTTGTCAAAGGAGCCAGGAAAATTCTGAAGCTCAGTATAAACTTGTAATGAAATCCATTCCTGCCAGCATATCTATTATTTTCACGTTTTGTCTTGGTCAACCTGAAATTGCCCTTACTTTTCTCGCTGTTACTTGTCCTTATCCCACAGTGTAATCCAAATAAGTCACTTTTGCTTCTCAAGTTAACACATAGCCAGATGTATGATTCACACAAAAACAGAAATTACTGGAGAAACTCAACAGGTCAGGTAACATCTGTGAAGAGAAATCACAGTCAGTCGGCATTTGCGGCACAGTGGCTCAGTGGTAAGCACCAATGCCTCACGGCGCCATGGACCCGGGTTTGATTCCATCCTCGGGTAACTGTCTGTGTGTTATTTGTACATTCTCCCCGTGTCTGCAGGGGCTTCCTCTGGATGCTCCGGTTTCCTCCCACAGTCCAAAGCTGCGCAGGTTACGTGAATTGGCCGTGCCAAATTGCCTTTGGTGTTCAAGGATATGTAAGTTTGGTGCATTAGTCGGGGGTAAATATAGGAGAATGGGTCTGGGTGGGCTACTCTTTGGAGGGTTGGTGTCGACTTGTTGGGCTGAAAGGCCTGTTTCCACACTGTAGGAATTCTATAATCTATCCTAAGTCCAGTGACACTTGTTTAGAATGGGTGTGTTCTGTCAGACCTGCTGACTTCCTCCAGCAATTTCCATTTCTGTCTTATATTTCCAACTTCCGCAGTTCCTTCAGATTTACAACCAAGGTGCTCTTTATACTCGAGTCAGGTGGTGTGAATGTTTCCCCAACTTTGAATGAATAAAACTGGGTTGTTGGTATAAACCACACATTTACGAGTCATTCAATGACTTTATGTGATAATTAGTGGTATCCAGGTTTGGTGTTGCAAATCTGGTCACCATCCTCTAGGAAAGATGTGATTTCACTGGAACGGCTACAGAGGAGATTCATCGGGATGTTGCTGGGGACGGAACAGTTCAGCGTTGAAGAAAAGCTTGAGTTGTTTTCTTTGGAGCATAGAATGTAATGGGGGGAGGGAAGGTTATGAATGAACACCGACATGTTCCAGAAATTTAACACATGGGAATTCTATTCCAACTTATTTTATGTTTCCCGATACTTCACTTTCCTCATGCATCACAATCAAACAGTTACCTTGGAATTAGTGTTTTATTTTTATTTTGTAAAATAATACATAGTCACAGAGATGCACAATTTTCCTTTTAGGAATACACAATTCTTCAGTGCTCAGAATTTAAACATCAAACCAGTCCAGTGTTCAAACTCTGACTTTAAGACGCAAGCTGGAAAAAGATAATACTATTCACTGAACCCTTCACAGATTGAAATGGAGGGAATTGCTCATCGCTGAAGTGATAATGCAAATCAAAACTGGGTAAAATATGAATTAGAAACATAGAAAGAGAGGAATAGGCCATTTGCCCCTTTGGGGTCTAGATTAGAGTGGTGCTGGAAAAGCGCTGCAGGTCAGGCAGCATCCGAGGAGCAGGAAAATCAACATTTTGGGCAAAAGCCCTTCATCAGGAATTCCTGATGAAGGGCTTTTGCCCTATACCCTGATTTACCTGCTCCTCAGATGCTGCCTGACCTGCCGTGCTTTTCCAGCACCACTCTAATCTAGACTCTGATCTCCAGCATCTGCAATCCTCACTTTTGCTATTTGGCACTTTGGGCCTGTTCTGCCATTTAATATGATCCTGACTGGTCATCTAACTCAGTCCCCTGTTCCTACTTTCACTACATTCTCTTTGATCTCTCTAGCACTAAGGAAGGTATTTATTTCCTTCTTAAAACCAATTGAGAATTAAAAGAGCATTAAGATTCGAACAGACATGTGTATATCAGATTGGATTATTACCCAACAGGAAAGCAGAATTGTTCTCCGGCTTCTAGTTCCTGCCTGCTGTTAAGTATTGCAACAGTTGATTGAAATTGTGAGCTCATGTAAACAATTTAATATGCTACTTGAAGTGACCAGATCTTGTTTTGCACATCAAATCAGTAGGTTTGCTTTTCATTCATAAATATTCAATCATTACAGAATTATGTTGGGTGAATGGTCTATATTGGAAACTAACTTACACTCTGCTGCATTAAGTAGGAAAACTAATTAGATCGTGTGAAGATTGATAGGATCAAACTCGTCCTTTTCCTCAGAAAGGGCAGAGAGCATTCCACATTTGTTCAGTTTGCATTGCTGTTAATGGATCCGTACTGTAGTTTAGATAATTTCCTGCCGACATACTAATGCCACGGAGTTTTAGCTTCTTCAAGATAGATGATTTTAGTGAAATGCTCTCTGGGTCATCATACCAGACCTCATGGTATTTTTCACCTTCCTGCCATAAAAGCCAAAGAGATTTACATAGATAGGAGATGCTTTTAGGTCAGTACATAGCTCTGGAGACAATACTGAACATCTTAAACAGCACCATCTAACATTCAACACCTGCATTAAAAAGCAAATTTGGGTGGAATTTGAGTTCACATCCTCTGAATTTTTGATTCAGGAACATCACTATAACATCGAAATTTCCCTTGTAAAGTCACAAAGTTACATCAAGTCGATTGCCTCACAGTTTAGAACATAGAACATAGAACATAGAACAATACAGCACAGAACAGGCCCTTCGGCCCACGATGTTGTGCCGAACTTCTAACCTAGATTAAGTACCCATCCATGTACCTATCCAAATGCCCCTTAAAGGTCGCCAATGATTCCGACTCTACCACTCCTACGGGCAGCGCATTCCATGCCCCCACCACTCTCTGGGTAAAGAACCCACCCCTGACATCTCCCCTATACCTTCCACCCTTCACCTTAAATTTATGTCCCCTTGTAACACTCTGTTGTACCTGGGGAAAAAGTTTCTGACTGTCTACTCTATCTATTCCTCTGATCATCTTATAAACCTCTATCAAGTCACCCCTCATCCTTCGCCGTTCCAACGAGAAAAGGCCGAGAACTCTCAACCTATCCTCGTATGACTTCCTCTCCATTCCAGGCAACATCCTGGTAAATCTTCTCTGCACCCTCTCCAAAGCTTCCACATCTTTCCTAAAGTGAGGCGACCAGAACTGCACACAGTACTCCAAATGTGGCCTAACCAAAGTCCTGTACAGCTGCAACATCACTTCACGACTCTTGAATTCAATCCCTCTGCTAATGAACGATAATACTCCATAGGCCTTCTTACAAACTCTATCCACCTGAGTGGCAACCTTCAAAGATCTATGTACATAGACCCCAAGATCCCTCTGTTCCTCCACCTGACTAAGAACCCTACCATTAACCCTGTATTCCGCATTCTTATTTGTTCTTCCAAAATGGACAACCTCACACTTGGCAGGGTTGAACTCCATCTGCCACTCCTCAGCCCAGCTCTGCATCATATCTAAACAATTAAGCTTTGAAAGTGAACAGGAAAACATGAAATAGGAGCTGGAGAAGATCACATGGCCTTGTGAACTTACTTTGCTATTCAGGTAGACCGTGCTTGACCTTTATCCTCAGAACCACCTTCCCACACTATCACCATTTCCTCAATGACCTTGACTCCCGATAATCTGTTCGCCCCTGTCTTAAACATATTCAACAACTGAAAACTTTTAGCTCTTGGGAGAAGAGAATTTCAAAGATTCACAGCCTTTTTTTGTGGAGAAATTTCCCCTTACTTCAGTTCTACAGAACCTAGGCTTTATTCAGTATTGTGTCCTGTGCGCTAGATTCCTTTGCTAATGGCAGTGTTTTCTCAGAATCGTACCTGTCAAGCTGCCAAGAATTTAAAGATTTAAATTAATAATTTCTCATTTGCCTAAATTCCCCATCAAGTAACTATATCAATGTAAGGGAAGTAGATGAAAATTGTGCAGAGAAATTTAAGCATGGCCTCCCCGATGCCCGATAAAACTGTGGGAAGGATTGTTACTCAGATATTGCAATCTCTTAGTAACTGCATTACCTTACCACTGCTCTATGCAATGATCTTAACAGTTCTTTATATATGAATTTTGAAATATGAAAAACTAGTGTAGAACTTTCCTGCCTAATTGGCTATCCTACCTTATCTACTAATTTGTTGTGACGGTCTTATAAGCACACCAAGTTTCTTCTGAAAGTAAACATTTCCAAGTCTCTCATCAGTCAAAAAGTAATTGTTTTCATTTTTTCTTCAAAAGTAGACTACTTCATACCTGGTGTTGGCAATATAAACTTAGACTGATAGAATATCTGATATAGTGGAAATAATGATTAGAAGGGCGTGATTAAAAAAGGACATTTTGCAGATTTTCAATGGAACGCATAAATTTTTTCCAAGATGTGATCAGCAGTTTAATTGACCGAAAACCTACATGCTATTTACAGGAGCTCAAAGAAATTTGGAAAGCAGCCAAGCAGATAAGCAAAATTATTTTTTGCCACTTAACTACGCATCTGAAAGGACTTTTTTTAATACTTAATTTCCAAAGTTATTTTAACGAAGCAGGGTTGAAAGCAGTTTCCAGTTCACTGTATATAACAGCAAATTCATTAAATTCACCGAGACGCTGTGCAATGTATGAATGCAAGGCACATGTTTAAAGACCAAATATATCAGCTCAAACTGACATTCTGAGATGTGGGCTAGTTTAGCTCAATTGGTTTGACAGTTGCTTTGAGAAGCAGAGTGATGCCAGTAGCATCACTAACTGAGGCTCCCATGTTGGATTCTCTTCTCAGTCACTCTCCACATGTGGGACATGGTGACCCTCAGGTTACACCACCACCAGTTGTTGCTCTTTGTCTAATGAAAGGAATACCCTGTGGCTTCATAAGACTATGATGATTTTAACTTTGTACTCTCTGATTATATTATTGCCAATGACAGAGAGTTTGAAAAGAAAACATTTTAAAATCACTCTAAAACAATGATTTCAACTACTTGTATCCTTTTTATTCAAACAAATGTGCATCATGTTTTGTTGCTTTGCTTACCAACTCTCATTTTCTTGTTAAACCTCTAACTATACATGTTCTACTGTACAAGCTGCATGTTCTAAACACTGGTGAAGTATATGCACAGAAAACAATGAATTGTGAACACTGCAATGTTCGCGTTTGACAAAGAACATTACAATGCCCAGGGTCTACTGTACTTTGACTAATATAAATATATCAATATACAAACTGGGAGGATTAGGCCACTCAGCCCCTCAAACTTCTTAATGAGGCAACCTACACCTTCCTCCAAATCATTTATGTATATCACAAACAACAGTGGTCCCAGCACAGATCCCTGTGGGACACCACTGATCATAGGTCTCCATTTTGAGAAACTCCCTTCCACTACTACTCTCTGTCTCCTGCTGCCCAGCCAGTTCTCTATCCATCTAGCTAGAACACCCTGGACCCCATGTAGGATCAGAATTAGGCCATTCGGCCCATTCCAGTTTGTTTCGCCATTTAATCATGGCTGTTATGCTTTTCAACCCTATTAGAGTCACAGAGTCATCGAGATGTACAGCATGGAAACAGACCCTTTGGTCCAACCTGTCCATGCCGACCAGATATCCCAATCCAATCTAGTCCCACGTGCCAGCACCCGGCCCATATCCCTCCAAACCCTTCCTATTCATACACCTATCCAAATGCCTCTTAAATGTTGCAGTTGTACCAGCCTCCACCACATCCTCTGGCAGCTCATTCCATACACGTGCCACCTTGTCCCCATAATCCTCAAGCCCCTTACTAATCAAGAACCTAGCCATCTCTGTTTCAAATACACTCAATGACTTGGCCTCCACAGCCCTCTGTGGCATTGGACTCCACAGATTCACCACCCTCAGGCTGAAGAAATTCCTCCTCATCTCAGTTCTAAAGGGACGACCCTTCAGCATTAGGCTGTGCCCTTGGGTCCCTAGTCTCCCCGACTCGTGGAAACATCTTCTCTATGTCCACTCTATCCAGGCCCCTCAATATTCTGTAAGTTTCTATCAGATCCCCCTCTACCTTCTAAACTGTGTCAAGTACTTTCCCAGAGTCCTCCAACTGCTCTTCATATGATAAGCCCTTCATCCCCAGGATCATTCTTATAAATTTCCTCTCGGCCCGCTCTGATACCAGCACATCCTTCCTTAGGTACAGAGCTGAAAACTGCTCACAACATTCCAAATGTGGTCTGATGAGATCCTTATGCAGCCTCAGCAGTATATCTCGGGTGTTCGAGCCCTCTTGAAATTGATGCTGACATTGCTTTTGCCTTCCTCTCCATCAACTGAACCTGCATGTTAACCTTAAGGGAATCTTGAACTAGGACACCTAAGTCCTTTTGTGCTTCAGATTTGCAAAGCCTTTCCCCATTTAGAAAATAGTCTTCGCCTCCATTCTTCCGACTAAAGTACATTGCTTTCCCACATTGCATTCCTTCTGCCACACCTTTGCTCACTCTCCTACCCAGTCCAGGTCCTTGTGCAGCCTCCCTGCTTCCTCAACACTACCTGTTCCTCCACCTTCTGCCAGTCAGCCGATCCTCTATCCAATTCCCCATACGTGTTCTCTCAGACCAACACTCTTTCCCTTTCTTTTTGAAATATAATTACAAGATCTCACCACCTGCTTCTATATTTCTAGCCACGATTTCCCTCATATCTCATTTTGCCTTCTTTATTAATCTTTTAATTATGTTTTGTTTTCTTAATTTTTTTGGTCTCATCTTCAACTTCCCTCCAGTCTTGCACAACTGTATGCATTTTTCCTTAAGTCTGTCAGCCTTACCTTGTAAACATAATATGGGGCTTTGTGGTTATCATCCCAGTATCTGCCAGTAATAGAGTTGGGCAGCTGCTGTATAATGTCTTTGTATGGGACCACCTTCGCAGTGAGAGAACCACACATACCAACTCCGAGAGGAGGTATTGTCACATAACATCTTCCAGGCTGTAAAATACAAAAAAAGGAAGGGAAGAGAACTTGTGAGCACGGTTATTTTGCAAACATTAAAAAGGCTCTGGCAGAATAAAAGATAGTCCATTTAAGACTGAGATAAACTGGAATTGCACAGCTCAGTGAATCATTGAACTTTTCTACCTATGGAAGATTAGTCACTGAGTATGTCAAAGACAGAAACTGAAAGAGTTTTAGATGCTAAAAACTTTCGGGAAAAGGGGAGCAATACAGAAAAATAATGCTGAGGTGGAAGAATGGCCACGGTTTAAGTTGAATGGTGGAGCAGGCTCGAGGGGCTGAATGGTCTGTTGAGAGAGTCAGATGGATGCAGTCTAGAAGCAGACCTTTCAGCCCACCATGTCTAAGCTGACCAGCAAACCCCAGGCTACATCAATCCCATTTACCTGAACTTGGCCTGTACCTTACTATACCCTGGCATTTTAGGTGCTAATCGAGATGCTTCTTAAATGTTGCAAGAGTACCTGCTTCCACCACCTTCCATATTTCTACCACCCTCTGGGTGAAAATGGTTTTCCTCTGATCTTTTCTTATTCCTCACTATAAACCCATGCCCTCTGGTCTTAGAATCATCTGCCATGGGTGAAAGAGATTCTCGTGATTTACTGTGTCTGTGACTCTCAGAATTGTGTATAACTCAATCTGATCCTCCAGCACCACCCCACCCCCGACATCCTCTGCTCCAGGGAAAACAACCCAGCCTATCCCGTCTCTCTGAAGGTTTACCATTTGTTGTGTAATCATTCTCTTATTAGACCTCCCAAAATGCAATTCCTGCACTTGTTGGAATTGAAGTCCTTCTGCCATTCCTCTGCCCCATTTACCGGCTGATCAATATCAGACTGTAGCCTGAGACCATCCTCCTCAATACCAACAATCCCTGAATTTTCATGTCATATGAAAACTTACTAATTATATCTTCTACATTCATGTCCAAGTCATTAATGTACATAACAAACAGAAAGTCTCCTTGCACCGATCGTTGTGGTACACAGCTAGACATAGGCTTCCAATCACAAAAACATCCCTCCACCATCACACTCTGCCTCCTGTTTGCAATCTAATTTTGGATCCAGTTTGCCTCCTTCCTTGGATCCCAACTTCCTTTTGGACCAACCTTCCAAATGGGACCTTTTCAAATGCCTTGCTGAAGTCTATGTAAACCACAGCAACTGCTTTATCCTGATCAATACATTTAGCCACCTTTTCAAAAGACTTGACTAAATTAGTCACACAGGATCTCCATCTTACAAAGCCATGCTTACTATCTCTGATCGATCTCTGTCTTTCCAAGTATTGCTTAATCATCTCCTTCCAAATTTATTTCCAACATGTCCCGACTATTGACATCAATTTAACTGCTCTTAATTACCTGATCTATCCTGCTGCCTTCCTTCAACAAAGAAACCTCATTAGCTATCCTCCAGTCACTCCTCAGACACAGGACAAGGACAGCTGGGTTACAGTCAGGGGGAGGAAAGGCAATCAATAGATAGGGCAGGGATCCTCTGTGGCCGTTCCCCTCAGCACTAAATATACCATTTTGGATACTGCTGGTGGGGATGGCCGACCAGAGGAAAGCCATAGTTGTCAGGTCTCTGACACTGAACCTGGCACTGCAGCTCAGAAGGGAAAATGAGAGAAAGGGGTAGAGGTAGGGGACTCAATAGTTAGATGGATTGACAGGAGATTTTGTGGTCAGGAACGGGACTCCCGGAAGGTATGTTGCCTCCCCGGTGCCAGGGTCCGGGATGTCACCGATCAGGTTTACAGGATTCTGAAGGGAGAGGGTGAGCAGCCAGAAATCGTGGTACATATTGGCACCAATGATATAGCCAGGAAAGGGATTGAGGATCTGAAAGTGACTACAGAGAACGAGGTTGGAAGCTGAAGAGCAGGACGAGTAGAGTAGTGTTCTCAGGTTTGCTACCGGTGCCACGAGATAGTGAGGTGAGGCACAGTCAGCGAATGCAGCTTAACACGTGGCTGCGAGACTGGTGCAGGAAGGAGGGCTTCAGATACTTAGACCATTGGAATGCTGTCTGGGGAAGGTGGGACCTGTATATGAAGGGTTGCACCTGAACTGGAGGGGCACAAATGTCCTGGGTGAGAGATTTGCTCATGTGGTTCAGGAGGGTTTAAACTAGTTTGGTAGGGGTAGGTGGGAACCAGAGCTATATACCTGAGAGAGGGTAGATGCAGTTGGGGCAGTGACAGGACGCAGTGAATCTATCAGGAAGATTTTTCATGTGATGAAACAAAGGAATCGGTTAAAGTGTGTCTGCTTTAATGCAAGGAGTGTCAGAAATAAGGGTGACAAACTTAGAGCATGGATCAGTACTTGGGAGTCTGATGTTGTGGCCATAACAGAGACGTGAGTTTCACAGGGATATGAATGGTTGCTCGATGTTCCAGGGTTTATAATTTTTAAAAAGAACAGGGAGGGTGGAAAAAGAGGAGGGGTGATAGCATTGCTAACCAGAGAGTGCATCACAGCTACAGACACAAAGTTTGTTGAGGAAGGTTTGACTACCGAGTCAGGATGGGTGGACATTAGGAACAGCAAATAAGCAGCCACCTCATTGGGGGTTTCTACAGACCCCCTAATAGCAGTGGGGAGATCAAAGAACTCACAGGCCGGCAGATTTTGTAAAAATGCAGATGTAGCAGGGTTGTTGTTCTGGGTGACTTCAACTTTCCCAATATCGACTGGAATCTTCTTAGTGCAGATGGTTTGGATGGAGCTGTTTTTGTCAGGTGTGTTCAGGAGGATTTCCTTACTCAGTATGTAGGCAGGCCGACGAGGGGAGAGGCAATTTTGGATTTGGTGTTCGGCAATGAGCCAGGACAGGTGTCAGATCTCATGGCGGGAGAGCACTTTGGTGACAGTGACCATACCTGCCTCACATTTACCATAGCCATGGAGAGGGGAAGGAGCAGTTACCATGGGAAGATATTTAATTGGGGAAAAGGAAATTATGACACTATCAGACAGGAGTTGGGAGGAGCAATTGTTCCACAGAAAGGGCACCACAGACAATGTGGAGATTGTTTAAGGAGCAGTTGTTGTGAGTGATGCACAAATTTGTTCCTCTGAGACAGGCAAGAAGGGGTAAGATTAAGGAGCCTTGGATGACGAGAACTGAGGAACCTCTTGTCAAAAGGAAGAAGGCAGCTTACATAAGGTGAAGGAAGCAAGGGTCCACCATAGCTTTAGAGGATTACAGGCTCACTAGAAAGGAGCTCAGAAATGGACTGGGGAGAACTAGAAGGGGGCACGAGAAAGGCTTGGCAAGAAGGATTAGGGAGAACCCAAAGGCATTTTACTCATACGTGAGGAATAAGAAAATGATCAGGGAGAAAGTAGGGTCAATCAGGGATAGTGTAGGGAACTTGTGCATGGAGTCTGAGCAGATAGGGGAATCCCTAAATGAGTTTTTTGCTTCGGTTTTCATGAAGGAAAGGGACCTTGTTGTGAATGAGAACTTCGGGGAGCTGGGAAACAGGCTTGAACAGATTGAGATTGAGGAAGTTGATGTGCTGGAAACTTTAGCAAACATTAAGATGGATAAGTCCCTAGGGCCAGACCCGTTTTATCCTAGGTTGCTCCAGGAAGCGAGAAAGGAGGTTGCTAAGCTGCTGGCAAAGATCTTTGCTTCCTCAATTTCCACAGCAGTTGTACCAGAGGATTGGAGGGAGGCAAATGTTGTTAGTCTTTTCAAGAAGGGGAGTAGGGAAATCCCTGGCAATTATAGACCAGTCGGTCTTACATCTGTGGTCAGCAAGGTTTTGGAAAGATTTCTGAGGGATAGGATTTATGGCTATTTGGCAAAGCATAGTGTGATTAAAGGCAGTCAGCATGGCTTTGTGAGGGGCAGGTCATGCCTCACAAATCTTATGAAGTTCTTTGAGGAGGTGATGAAATAGGAAGGTCTCTCTTGAGTGCTGAATATAGGATCAAAGACAGGATTCTTGGCAGTTTGGAGGAACTGAGGGATCTTGGTGTTCAAATACATAGATCCCTCAAAGTTGCCACCCAGGTGGATTGGGTTGTTAAGAAAGCACATGGTGTTTTGGCTTTCATTAACAAGGAGTTCGAGTTTAAGAGCCACGAAGTTTTGCTGTAGCTCTACAAAGCCCTGGTGAGACCACACTTGGAATGTTGTGTCCAGTTCTGGTCGCCCAACTATAGGAAAGATATGGAGGCCTCGGAGAGGGTGCAAAGAAGTTTTACCAGGATGTTGCCTGGACTGGAAGGCTTGTCTCACGAAGAGAGTTTGACTAAGCTCGGACTTTTCTCTCTGGAAAGAAGGAGGAAGAGAGGTGACCTGATCGAGGTATACAAGGTAATGAGAGGCATGGATCGAGTTGAGAGCCATAGACTTTTCCCCAGGTCAGGATTGACTGGTACGAGGAGTCATAGTTTTAAGATATTAGGAGGAAGGTGTAGAGGAGACATCAGAGGTAGGTTCTTTACACAGAGTTGTGAATTCATGAAATGCGTTGCCAGGGGTAGTGGTGGAAGCAGAGTCATTAGGGACATTGAAGTGACTGCTGGACATGCACATGGACAGCAAGCGAATTGAGGGATGCGTAGGTTAGGTTATTTTATTTTATCGTCCTTGGCACAACATCGTGGGCTGAAGGGCCTGTTCTGCACTGTACTTTTCTATGTTCTATGTTAATGTTAATACCAGTTGAAGTTGAAATCCTGTATGAGGTTGGCACGGTGGCTCAGTAGTTGCCACTGCTGCCTCACAGCCCTATGGACCTGGGTTCGATTCCCACATCAGGCGACTGTGTGGAGTTTGCACATTCTCCAGTGTCTGCAAGGGGTTTCCTCTGGGTGGTCCAGTTTCCTCTCACAGTCTGAAGATGTGCAGGTTAGGTGAATTGGCCATGCTAAATTGCCCATTGTGTTAGGTGCATTAACAGGGGTAAATGTAGGGAAATGAGTCTGGGTGAGTTACTCTTCGGAGGGTAGGTGTTGGGCTGAAGGGCCTGTTTCCATACTGTAGGGAATATAATCTTTCCTCATAACTAAAACCCTGTTTTTCTCACATCTTTCTGAGATTTGCCGACGCCTGCACCTACGTCCTATGTTCTTACATGGCAGCAGCCTGACTGACCTCCAAATGTACAGGCTATGACAGAAATTTCAGAGAAATGAAGCAACTTAAGATCTCAAAACCAAAACTGACCATTGTTCTTGCCGAGCAAGAACATTAAGCGTTAGTGAACCAAGGAATTCAGACCATTAACTGTCTAATGGGATAGAGGAAGAGGCTCAAAAGGATGGAGACATCTCCTTTCAATCCTCCTCCACAGTTTCTCTGTAAACGGATCTGCTTTGAGAAATGATTTGAAAAGCTTCAGTTTACAGTCTGGAAGGAAGAAGTTGATGGAAAGCTTCAAGGAAACAAAAGATTAAGTGTCTTGGTTAATGTAAACCAAGGTAACAGTCAGTGCTCGCAAATGGAAGTAAGTGAAAAGTTAAGATGTAGGAGGGAAGATACGAACAATATTAATTTACCAAGTTGTAAAGGTTTTGAAAGTGAATGCATTGAGGATATAATTAGTTGCTCTGATTGGACAGTTAATGTACCAATTGGGATGTGCTTTGAATAAACTTACTTCATTTTCATTTCTTATAAAATACAAACTAATTACTTTTCCTTACCTCAAAGAACTGCTCACAGAGATAGTCATAACCAAACCATGGAACTCCCATTATCAGCTTTCTGGAATCAATACCGAGCCTAATATAATTTAACAGACCTAAAGGTAGAAAGAGATTATTGTGTTCGATTAAGAATGATATAGATCAGGCAGAATTTGAACTACATGCTGTGTTGTACATACCTGTAAAAACCTCAGCATAGGGAGCATTTGCTTTTGCAAAGCATTCGTCCATCATGAAGCTCTGCACATCAAAGGATGTCACCATTAAAAGGTCACAGGCATTTGCAATTTCTGCAAAATCATAGCATCGTTTATCCATGCAAGGAGACCAGGGCACGTTAAATGAAATCTGGAACCAAGATATAACACAAAAAGTTAATTTAGCCATGAAATCTGGGTTGGAATTGAGCGGTATTTATAAAACTGGTTTCCTGTAATGTGAACTTAGGGCAATGTCACAGAATGACAGGACCATACAGTACTGAAGAGGCCCTTCAGTCCATTGAGAAAGCACTGACAAAAACTATTCTAAATCTAAAACAGTCCCATTTTCCTGCACTTGGTCAATGGCCGTGCATGTTAGACATTGTTAGTACTTGGATGCCCTCAACTACCCTCTGAAGCATTCCAGATTCCCACCATCCTCTGGGTGAAAACTTTGTTTTCTCAAATCCCCTGGATTTCACCTTAAAATTATGCCCCTTTGTTACTGACCTTCCAACTAAGGGGAACAGCTGATCTTGATTTACCCTGTCCATGCCCCTGATAACCTCATACACCTGTATCAGGACTCTGCCTCAACCTTCTCTACTTTAAAGAAAACAACTTAGGCTTATCCAACTTCTCTTCATCGCTGAAATTCTCCGTTCCAGGCAACATCCTGGTGAATCTCCTCTTCACTGTACTCACATCCTCTCTATAGTGTGATGACCAGAACGGAACATAATACTGCAGCTGTGGCCTAACCAAAGTCCTGTACAGCTGCAGCATGAACACCCTGCTCTTATAATCTATGCCTCAATTGATAAAGGCAAGCATCCCATATATGTCCTTAACTACCCTATTAATCTATCCTGCTGCCTTCAGGGATCAGTGGATAAGCACCACAAGATCTCTCTATTCCTCTGAGCTTCCTGGTGTCCTGCTTTTCAGTGAATACTCCCTTGTCTTGTTAATTCTTCCCAAGTTCATCGCCTCACATTTATCAGGGTTAAATTTCATCTGTTCAGAAATGGAAACTGAACCAATGATACCAGCAAATGAGGAATAACAGTAATCCACGAGCTAGTAGGTCCATCTGATTATTATCTTGAAATTTTATCAGTGGCTCACAAAATTTCAATGGTAGTTCAGGTAGTTTTTCCAGAAAAATTCAGGCTAAAAGAGTAAAATTTCTTTCATTTAAGGATGTGGGGAAATTTTGACAGATGTGCCAGGTAGTGGGGAAACTCCAATTTTCAATTAATTCAGTGCCTTTAATTCCAATACCAGCTTTCAAACAACTGTTTAGCATGACCTCAATTGATTGTGCTGGACCATTACTTAAAACCAGGAGTGAGAATCAGTACCTTTTTATAATTATGCTTAAAGCAATGAAAGGTTTTTTTTAACAACATATGGATTGCTCAAAGAAATACAATCAGATCAAGGATCAAATGTTATGTCCCAAATTTTGAAACTGAGTTAGGGAACTGGAGGTGGAGCTGGATGAACTACAGATCATCAGGGAGGATGAGGGGGAAATTGAGAGGATGTACAGGTAGGTGGTCACTCCCCAGACACAGGTTAAGGACAACTGGGTGACTGTCAGGGAGAGGAAAGGGAACCGATGGTCAGAGCAGGGATCCCCTGTGGCCGTTCCCCTCAGCAGTAAGTATACCATTTTGGATACTGCTGGTGGGAACGGTCTGCCAGGGGAAAGTTATAGTTGTCAGGTCCCTGGCACTGAACCTGGCACTGTGGCTCAAAAGGAAAGGGGGAAAATAGAAAAGCGCTAGTGGTAGGGGACTCAATAGTTAGACGGATTGACAGGAGATATTGTGGTCAGGAAAGGGACTCCCGGAAGGTATGTTGCCAGGGTCCGGGATGTCGCTGATCAGGTTAACAAGATTCCAAAGGGAGAGTGTGAGCAGCCAGAAATCGTGGTTTATATTGACATCAATGATATAGCCAGGAAAGAGACTGAGGATCTGAAAAGTGACTACAGAGAGTGAGGTTGGAAGCTGAAGAGCAGGACGAGTAGAGTAGTGTTCTCAGATTTGCTATCGGTGCCACGAGATAGTGAGATGAGGAACAGTCAGCGAATGCAGCTTAACACGTGGCTGCGAGGCTGGTGCAGGAAGGAGGGCTTCAGATACCTAGACCATTGGGATACCTTCTGGGGAAGGTGGGACCTGTACATGAAGGATGGGTTGCACCTGAACTGGAGGGGCACAAATGTCCTGGGTGAGAGATTTGATTGTGTGATTCAGGAGGGTTTAAACTAGACTGGCAGGGGGGTGGGAATCAGAGCTACATGTCTGCGATTGGGTCAGTTGCAGACGGGACAGCGACAGGATATATTGAATCATCAGGATGGTTTCTCACACAATGAAACAAAGGTTAAAGTGTGTCTGCTTTGAGGCAAGGAGTGTCCGAATTAAGAGTGACGAACTTCGAGCATGGATCAGTACATGAGGCTACGATGTTGTGGCCATAACGGAGACATGGGTTTCACAGGGGGTGGGATGGTAGCTTGATGTTCCAGGGTTTAGAACGTTTAAAAAGAACAGGGAGGGTGGAAAAGAGGAGGGGGTGTAGCATTGCTAATTAGCGAGTGCATTACAGCTATGGAAGTGAAAGTTGTTAAGAAAGGTTTGGCTACTGATTCAGTATGGGTGCAAATTTGGAACACCAAAGGAACAGCCACCGCATTGGGGGTTTTCTACAGACCACCTAATAGCATGGAGAGATTGAAGAGATTGGTGGACAGATTCTGGAAAAATGCAGATGTAGCAGGGTTGTTGTTATGGGTGATTTCAACTTTCCCAATATCGACTGGAACCTTCTAAGTGCAGATGGATTGGATGAAGCCGTTCTTGTCAGGTGTGTTCAGGAGGGTTTCCTTACTCAGTATGTAGACAGGCCGAGGAGGGGAGAGGCCATTTTGGATTTGGTGCTCGGCAATGAGCCAGGACAGGTGTCAGATTTCATGGCGGGAGAGCACTTTGGTGAAAGTGATCACAACTGCCTCACATTTAGCATACCATGGAGAGTGAAAGGAGCAGTTACCGAGGGAAGATATTTAATTGGGGAAAAGGAAATTATGACACTATCAGACAGGAGTTGTGAAGTACAGACTGTGAGCCATTGTTCCACAGAAAGGGCACAGCAGACATGTGGAGACTGTTTAAGGAGCAGTTGTTGCGAGTGATGCACAAATTTGTTCCTCTGAGACAAGTAAGAAGGGGTAAGATTAAGGACCCTTGGATGGTGAGAACAGAGGAACTTCTCGTCAAAAGGAAGAAGGCAGCTTAGGTAAGGTGGAGGAAGCAAGGATCTAGCACAGCATCAGAGGATTACAGGCTTGCTAGAGAGGAACTCAGAAATGAACTGAGGAGAGCCAGGAGGGGGCACGAAAAATGCTTAGGGAGGATTAGGGAGAGCCCAAAGGCATTTTGCTCATACATCAGGAATAAGAGAATGATCAGGGAGAAGGTAGGGCTGATCAGGGATAGCGGAGAGAGCGTGTGTGTGGAGTCTGACCAGGTAGAGAAGCCCGAAAGGAGTTTTTTGCTTTGGTTTTCACAAAGGAAAGGAAAGTTGTTGTAAATAAAAATTTAGAGGAGTTGGGATTCAGTCTTGATCAGGTCAAGATTGATGAAGCTGATGTGCTAGAAATTTTGGCAAACATTACGATTGATAAGTCCCCAGGACCAGATCAGATTTATCCTAGGCTGCTCCGGGAAGCGAGAAAGGAGGTTGCTAAGCCGCTGGCGAGGATCTTTGTCTCCTCACTCTCCACAGGAGTCGTACTAGAGGATTGGAAGGATTCGAATGTTGTTCCTCTTTTCAAGAAGGGTAATAGGGAAATCCCTGGCAATTTCAGACCAGTCAGTCTTATGTCTATGGTCAACAAAGTTTTGGAAAGAATTCTGAGGGATAGGATTTATGAATATTTGGCAAAGCATAGTGTGATTAAAGGCAGTCAGCATGGCTTTGTGAGGGGCAGGTTATGAGTTCTTTGAGGAGGTGTCAAGACCACACCCACCTGATGAAGGAGCAGCGCTCTGAAAGCTAGCACTTCCAATTAAACCTGTTGGACTATAACCTGGTGTTATGTAATTTTTAACTTTGTCCACCCCAGTCCAACACCGGCACCTCCAAATATAGGAATGCAGGTGTTTTAAGTAAAATATAAGCAAATGTGCAAGCAATATTACTTGTGTAGAGTATGGTTTTATAAAAGTCATTATATGTTTCATGTAAACAGATATAGTGATGATGGGAAATTTGATAAAAGAGTAAGTTGCCTCTTTGGGATACCTTTCCACATTTTCCTTCTGGACAATCATGATAAAACTTATACTATCATTTGGAAATTTATTTTGATGACAGAGGTAACGCAGATTTTGCTTTTAGTTCTGTGGAAGTGATTTACTTCACGGGTTATTTTGGAAGAGTTACCTCGATGTATCATTTCCAAGAAAACGTGAGAGTTAACATAAATGACCCAATTTTGGAGTCAATTGATAAAGTGTTTACAATGCTGGGTTTTATGACACACAGAAAAACACTTGGTCAGTGGCCACATGTGGCCTGAGCTCTGTTCAGTTTGGAAGAATACTTTTATCCTAGTAGCAAAGGTAGGCTGTTCCTTGTGTAGGAATCGCACACGAGGAGAGTTGAGATCAGTTTAGACAATTTCCAGATTGTCAGATTTTGGAGAAGTCTCTTGAGTATTAGAATTGAAAAAGAATCCATGCCTTCAACTTGAAAAAATGTTCCTAGGCCAATAAAACTGGACAGATTTAATTAAGTATGGAATTAAGGTAGATGTAGTACTTCAGTGGTTTTGAGTATCTGTGAAGGCTATTGCTGAGAAAATGCCTCAATCTTTGCTTATATTCACGCCTTTATTATTAAGCATAGAAACATAAAATGTCTTGTTAACTTTTTCTTAGTAAAATGCTTTTACCTGGGATCCTGGTATTTCTTCGTGGAATGTTTGTACAATATCCCTAACCATTCTGGTTAGATCATTGTAAAGTTCAGATTCGCTGTCAATCGTGTGCCTCACTTCCAAATTGATGCCATCCATAAAAAAATGTTTTATGCCAAAAGTATAGTAATTGATCCATTTCGTCCTCTGATTTTGATTGGACAATACTTCAAGGCTTATCTTTGCTGAGAAACAAGTTAGAAACAGCAGATAACATCTTCTACATCATTTGCATAGCAAGGTATCCCAAAATACTTTAGAAAACAGAACTACCAACATCAAGTAAGAAGTAGGGACGGTGGCACAGTGGTTAGCACTGCTGCCTCACAGCGCCAGAGACCTGGGTTCAATTCCCGCCTCAGGTGACTGACTGTGTGGAGTTTGCACTTTCTCCCCGTGTCTGCGTGGGTTTCCTCCCACAGTCCAAAGATGTGCAGGGTCAGGTGAATTGGCCATACTAAATTGTCCGTAGTGTTAGGTAAGGGGTAAATGTAGGGGTATGGGTGGGTTTCGCTTCGGCGGGTCGGTGTGGACTTGTTGGGCCGAAGGGCCTGTTTCCACACTGTCATCTAATCTAATAATTTAGCGAGAATATTGGTTTCAAGACCTTTCAATGTCTAGAAGTACTGGGTTGCCCATTAATTGTTGCTGTGGTGCATTCCTTGTTCTGTAAGTGGATATGATTACTGTACAAATAGGAATTTGCAATATGCAGGTAGAGTCAGTTTTAAATACAGCATACAGGTGTGATAATAAGTCTGTAAGTTAGCTCACTGATTTGGAAGGTTTGTTTTCAGACATTTCGTCACCATACTCAGTAACATCATCAGTGAGAGTCTCTGGTGAATTGCTGGTGGTATGTCTCACCTCTCTATTCATAGGTCTTGGTTTCTTAAAGTGGGCGATGTCATTTCCAGTTCTTTGTTTTCAAGGGAACATAGAAAGGCTCCAAATCAGTGTGTTTACTGATGGAGTTCTGATTAGAATGCCATACCTCGAAGAATTCTTGTGCATGTCCTTGTTTCGCCTGTCCGGGGATGGTTGTGTAGTCCCAGTCAAAGTGATGTCCTTCTTTGTCTGTATGTATGGAAATTAGTTGTGTCTTTTGGTGGTGAGTTGGTGTTCATGTATCTTGGTGGTGAGTTGGTGTTCATGTATCTTGGTGGTGAGTTGGTGTTCATGTATCTTGGTGGTGAGTTGGTGTTCATGTGTCTTGGTGGTGAGTTGGTGTTCATGTATCTTGGTGGTGAGTTGGTGTTCATGTATCTTGGTGGTGAGTTGGTGTTCATGTATCTTGGTGGTGAGTTGGTGTTCATGTGTCTTGGTGGTGAGTTGGTGTTCATGTATCTTGGTGGTGAGTTGGTGTTCATGTGTCTTGGTGGTGAGTTGGTGTTCATGTATCTTGGTGGTGAGTTGGTGTTCATGTGTCTTGGTGGTGAGTTGGTGTTCATGTATCTTGGTGGTGAGTTGGTGTTCATGTGTCTTGGTGGTGAGTTGGTGTTCATGTATCTTGGTGGTGAGTTGGTGTTCATGTGTCTTGGTGGTGAGTTGGTGTTCATGTGTCTTGGTGGTGAGTTGGTGTTCATGTATCTTGGTGGTGAGTTGGTGTTCATGTGTCTTGGTGGTGAGTTGGTGTTCATGTGTCTTGGTGGTGAGTTGGTGTTCATGTATCTTGGTGGTGAGTTGGTGTTCATGTATCTTGGTGGTGAGTTGGTGTTCATGTATCTTGGTGGTGAGTTGGTGTTCATGTATCTTGGTGGTGAGTTGGTGTTCATGTGTCTTGGTGGTGAGTTGGTGTTCATGTATCTTGGTGGTGAGTTGGTGTTCATGTATCTTGGTGGTGAGTTGGTGTTCATGTGTCTTGGTGGTGAGTTGGTGTTCATGTGTCTTGGTGGTGAGTTGGTGTTCATGTATCTTGGTGGTGAGTTGGTGTTCATGTATCTTGGTGGTGAGTTGGTGTTCATGTGTCTTGGTGGTGAGTTGGTGTTCATGTGTCTTGGTGGTGAGTTGGTGTTCATGTATCTTGGTGGTGAGTTGGTGTTCATGTGTCTTGGTGGTGAGTTGGTGTTCATGTGTCTTGGTGGTGAGTTGGTGTTCATGTATCTTGGTGGTGAGTTGGTGTTCATGTATCTTGGTGGTGAGTTGGTGTTCATGTGTCTTGGTGGTGAGTTGGTGTTCATGTGTCTTGGTGGTGAGTTGGTGTTCATGTATCTTGGTGGTGAGTTGGTGTTCATGTGTCTTGGTGGTGAGTTGGTGTTCATGTGTCTTGGTGGTGAGTTGGTGTTCATGTATCTTGGTGGTGAGTTGGTGTTCATGTATCTTGGTGGTGAGTTGGTGTTCATGTGTCTTGGTGGTGAGTTGGTGTTCATGTGTCTTGGTGGTGAGTTGGTGTTCATGTATCTTGGTGGTGAGTTGGTGTTCATGTGTCTTGGTGGTGAGTTGGTGTTCATGTGTCTTGGTGGTGAGTTGGTGTTCATGTATCTTGGTGGTGAGTTGGTGTTCATGTGTCTTGGTGGTGAGTTGGTGTTCATGTGTCTTGGTGGTGAGTTGGTGTTCATGTATCTTGGTGGTGAGTTGGTGTTCATGTGTCTTGGTGGTGAGTTGGTGTTCATGTATCTTGGTGGTGAGTTGGTGTTCATGTGTCTTGGTGGTGAGTTTCCTACCGGTTTGTCTGATGTAGGTGAAACAATTAGGAGAAAGTGAGGGCTGCAGATGCTGGAGATCAGAGCTTAAAAATGTTTTGCTGGAAAAGCGCAGCAGGTCAGGCAGCATCAAAGGAACAGGAGAAGGGCTTATGCCCAAAACGTCGATTCTCCTGTTCCTTTGATGCTGCCTGGCCTGCTGCGCTTTCCAGCAACACATTTTTAAGTAGGTGAAACAATGTCCACAAGTGTCAGATTGTTCAAGCAAAGTCTTCTGATGTCATTCAGTCCACATTGTAAATCTTTTGCTAAAAAAAAGTGATATTTTGATCCAATGTTGTCTTAAAATCATGATGTGGAGGTACTTGTGTTGGACTATAACCTGGTGTCATCTGACATCTGACCTTGTTTTAAAATAAGCAATTTCAAGTTGAAACTGCAATACGGGCTGCAGCACCGATACCATTGGTGAGGTCCTCATTACTCTACTGAAAATTTACAAATACAGGTGTCATTGAACTTGCAAACAACATCCATAAATATAAATATCTATACTGATGTTGTGCCTGTAACACAGCAGGATGGCTCCAGACTCTTGTCTGATGTAAGAATATACAGAGGAACCTCAATTATCCGAAAGACACGGGCGGAGAGTATTTCATTCGAATAATCCAATGCCGGATAATTGAATGCTGGATAACATAGTTAGCCAAGCATCAGGACCTTGTGATCTTGTTTGGATAATCCGAAATTCAGATAATCGAATGCCAGATAATCGAGGTTCCTCTATATATTATATATACATGTAATTTATTTTAGAGTTTAGAATTTGAACTAGTGACGTGTGAGTTTGGACTGTGTGTATGAGGGTGTTGAAGGATTGACTAGACAATATTTCAGGATTCATAATTTTTTTAAGACAGTAAGAAAGAAGGAGCCCCTTAGGTAATAATGACAATCTGTTTGCTTTGGAAGAGTCTTACGAGTAAACAAAGTATTCACTGGAAAGCTTTTGTTTTCAGTTCCGAATGGAGGTGCTATGAAAGTTCAATGTTTCATACAGTTGCCCCTGAAGGGAGGAATTAATTTAGTACAGTTAGGAAGCAGGTTACCTTGTGTTAGTGTATTAGTGTGATCATTCCACACCCAGAAGTCAAAAAAATCAAAACTCAGTTGTGTGCTAAATCAAGGAAAACACTACCTGAACATCCAAGACCAGTCCTTGAAAGAAACAGGTAAGTCAAACCTACACAAACCAGAAATTGCTGGAAAAGCTCAATGGGTCTGGCAGTATGTGTGGAGTGAAAGCAGAATTAATGTTTCCAGTCCAGTGACCCTTCCTCAGAGCATGCATAGATGTGTTGAGAATGGACCTCTCTCTTGTAAGGTGATAGTGTGAGGATAAATATTATATTCATGTGTTTTAAAATATTTCAGGCATGGATTATTTTTCCTTTGCATTATTTTAGAGATGAAATCTGCAGTACCATGTGGTTGTGCTTCATTCAGGAGTGGTGCTGGTATATGAGAAATGTCACTGAATTGGAACTCCAGGCCAGTATTGTGGGGACATGGTTTTGAAGCCCATCATGACAGATAGTGAAATGTTCATTCAATAAAAATCTGGCATTTTGGCAACCACGTATCAACTGCCATTGTGGTTAGCACTGCTGCCTCACAGCACCAGGGTCCCAGGTTCGATTCCAGCCTTGGGTGACTATCTTTGTGGAGTTTGCACATTCTCCCTGTGTTTGCATGGGTTTCCTCCGAGTGCTCCGGTTTCCTCCCACAGTCCAAAGATGTGCAGGTCAGATGGGTTGGCCATTTGAAATTGCCCATAGTGTTCGGTGTACTAGTCAGAGGGAAATGGGTGGGTTACTCTTCGGAGGATTGGTGTGGACTTGTTGGGCCGAAAGGACTGTTTCCACACAGTAGGTCATCTAATCTAGTCATTAATATCCTTTAGGGAAGGAATCTGCCATCCTTACCTGGTCTGGCCTACACGTGACTCCAGACCCATATATAGCATTGTGACTGTGTCTTAATAGGCTTCTGGACAATTCAGAATAGACAACAAATGCTTCCCTGGCCAGTTGTGAGAAGCGCTTATGAAGTTTGTTGTTTCTGCAAACATCACAAGGCTGAGTCATGGGGGTGGTATATGTTAAGCACAAAGATATGCTTGCACAAAGAGTTACAAATAGCTGTATTATGAGATTATGAGATATTGTTTGGCCTGCCCTACTTGGGAACAAAAGGGGAACTGCCAATCCCAGAAACTAGAGATTTGTTCTTAAAGAAGTATATACTGGGCTTGTCCTTCTCTTTTTCTTTCCTCAGGAAACAGGGTTTATTGGCACAGACTCCGCCCCTTGAATTCGCCGTTCATCCCATTCAGCCGGGAGATTGGGTCCTAATTAAGTCATGGACAGAAACTAAATTGCAACCGGATTGGGAGGGACCGTATCAGGCTCTTCTGACTCCTGGATTCTGGATTAGTGGCGCTGGAAAAGCACAGCAGTTCAGGCAGCATCCGAGGAGCAGTAAAATCGACGTTTCGGGCAAAAGCCTTTCATCATTCCTCCAAAAAGACCCCACCATCAGGGATATATTTCCCTCCCCACACCTTTCCACCTTCCGCAAAGACCGTTCCCTCCGTGACTACCTGGTCAGGTCCACTTTCCCAAACAACCCACCCTCCCATCCTGGCACCTTCCCCTGCCACCGCAGGAACTGCAAAACCTGCGCCCACACCTCCTCCCTCACCTCCATCCAAGGCCCTAAAGGAGCCTTCCACATCCATCAGTTTTACCTGCACATCCACTAATATCATTTATTGTATCCATTGCTCCCGATGCGGTCTCCTCTACATTGGAGAGACTGGACGCCTCCTAGCAGAGCGCTTTAGGGAACATCTCCGGGACACCCGCACCAATCAACCACACCGCCCTGTGACCCAACATTTCAACTCCTCCTCCCACTCTGCCGAGGACATGGGGGTCCTGGGCCTCCTTCACCGCCGCTCCCTCACCACCAGACGCCTGGAGGAAGAACGCCTCATCTTTCGCTTCGGAACACTTCAACCCCAGGGCATCAATGTGGACTTCAACAGCTTCCTCATTTCCCCTTCCCCCACCTCACCCTAGTTCCAAACTTCCAGCTCAGGACTGTCCCCATGACTTGTCCGGACTTGTCCTACCTGCCTATCTTCTTTTCCACCTATCCACTCCACCCTCCTCCCTGATCTATCACCTTCATCCCCTCCCCCACTCACCTATTGTACTCTATGCTACTTTCTCCCCACCCCCACCCTCCTCTCGCTTATCTCTCCACACTTCAGGCTCTCTGCCTTTATTCCTGATGAAGGGCTTTTGCCCAAAACGTCGATTTTACTGCTCCTCAGATGCTGCCTGAACTGCTGTGCTTTTCCAGCGCCACTAATCCAGAATCTGGTTTCCAGCATCTGCAGTTATTGTTTTTACCTCTTTTGACTACTGAAACAGCGATAAGAACAGCAGAAAAAGTCTGGACTCACTACACTCGGATTAAAGGGCCAGTGGTATCTCCAGTTGAGGAAGAAGTCTGGACAGCTGAATCAATGCAAGAACCACTGAAACTCAGGCTAAAGAGACTTTGAGAAACTGATTATACAGTGGTGACGTGGGATTATTTCTGTAGGATTGTATATTAAGTCTTTTTGGTGCTTCAGCACGATTTTTAGAATGCTGGGGATGCTTAGAGTTATGATACTAGCTCCCTTAGTATTGGGATTTTGTCAAACATCATTTTCATACGTGTTATTAACGATCCCTGAGTCTGATAATCCACAAGTAATAGACACCGATGCATGCAGCTTAGTAAATTGTGGGGATGTAGATAATCAGAGACAGTACCACAGCTCTGAGATACATCTTAAGTCCTACGGGGATGACCTTGGGGATGGTTCTTGGTATAATGGTCTCGTCACAGTACACCGGGCCCTCTTCCAACCAGCTCTCGATTGTCCCGATAAAAAGTGTAACCCAATATACTTAATGATAAAGAAAACCATATGCAAGAAGTGATTCTAGGGGGGGAACCCCAACGGGTACAATTAAATGAAACATTTGGGATAGAAATGAAAACAAACGAGAATTTCTCAAGCTGTTATTTCCGAATTACTGTAGGAAAGGGAAAATGGGCAGAACAACTGGATAATCAGATTCAACCTTTCACCCCTCCCGATGACCCTAAGGTGGTAAAAATAACAGAGGTGGAGGACTTGAAACAGACCATCGAAATAGAAACTGGATATGGGGATGCAAATACCTGGGTTGAATGGGTAAAGTATACTGTAAAAAGGTCTGAACAAAAGCAATTGCTATGCATGTGCCTCCGATAGGCCAGTGGCCCAGGTGGTTCCCTTTCTGCTCGGGTGGAAGCGAGACAGGAAGGGCTTGAAATGTATGATAGCCCTGTACCAGGCTGAGACTGCATGGAATGATAGGAACTGTACCTCCCTATCACTGATGTTCCCTCCCTTGGAGAAGAAAGACTTAAAAGCCCCCCCTATGTTTTCAGAGTGTGTATGTAGGCAAGGTACAAATCGGTCCAGAGACTTGGGGAAGCTGAAATTATGTACAGAAATTGAGAATGTCACCGAAACAGACAAGGGAGGGAACGACTCAGCACTGAAGGTTCCCCGAGAGGATCTGTGGTGGTTCTGTGGAGGCAAAATATTGAGACCCACCCTAACTCCAGATTGGAGAGGGATATGTGCAATTGTACAATTGGCAATCCCATTCACCTTGGCATTTGAAAAGGAGAAGATAGCAACAAAAAGGGGGAGAAGTAAAAAATCATTATTAGACACCTCTTTTGATGATAGGATTTATCTAGACTCTATAGGAGTTCCGAGAGGGGTACCAGATGAGGACAAGGCTTGCAACCAGATTGTAGCAGGTTTTGAATTGGCTCTATTCTGGTGGGCAACGGTCAACAAGAATGTGAACTGGGTAAACTATATTTTCTATAATCAGCAAAGATTCATCAATTACACTAGGGATGCAGTCAAAGACATAACAGAACAGCTTGATGCAACCAGTAGAATGGTCTGGGAAAATAGAATGGCCTTCAATATGATCTTAGCTGAAAAAGGGAGTGTATGCGTGATGTTAGGAGGGAGCTGTTGTACTTTTATTTCAAATAATACAGCACCTGACGGGTCAATCACTCGTGCCTTGCAAGGATTGACCACCTTGGTGGAAGAATTGGCTGACAATTCAGGGGTGGACACATCATTCACGGGATGGCTGGAATCATGGTTTGGAAAATGGAAGGGAGTGGTAGTCTCCATCCTCACCTCCCTGGTAGTGGTAGCAGGGGTACTGGTAGCAATTGGCTGTTGTCTCATACCTTGTGTACGGGGACTAACCCAACAGCTGATTGAGACGGCCTTGGCAAAACAGATGCCCCTAAAAAGTAATCAGGCAGAGGAACTCTACCTCTTGAACAATGAGGGGATGGGTGACCTTGAGGCCAAGATGGATGAAATCTCAGGGATGATGCTTGCAAATTTGTGGGCGATATATGAAAGAAATGCAGAAAACAATTTTTTTTAAAAAAAGGGGGGAATTGTGAGAAGCGCTTGTGAAGTTTGTTGTTTCTGCAAAAATCACAAGGCTGAGTCATGGGGGGCGGTATATGTTAAGCTAGATATGCTTTCACAAAGAGTTACAAGTAGCGGGTATCTCGCTTCTGCAAAAATCGCAAGGCGGAATCACGTGGGTGTATACCAAGAAATAACTAACCGTAAAGGGAGATGGTCAACTGGTAGAAACAGATGTATTGACATGACAGTTGCAATTGTCATGCACATAGGGAGTTAGTATGGACAAGATAACCAAATAAGACCCAGTGTTGCGTCAGCAAAGGTAATAAGACTCAGCTATCAAGGGGGTTGGTTACACGCCAACAACAGGCCACAGACAGATGTGGTAAATCGATTAGATTAGATTACATTACATTACAGTGTGGAAACAGGCCCTTCGGCCCAACAAGTCCACACCAGATTAACAATTACACAGAACAATACAACTATCACGTATGAGGTAACAGGGAAGTGCCGAGAGACTCAATTGAACTGTATAAATTGTAATGTAACCTCCTGATCGGGGTGCCTCCTTTAATGGTCATCCAGCTTGCAAGACCGTATAAATAAAGACTGCTCTAGAATTTGACTCGGACTGAAATTATCGAACACTGAGCTACGTTTCTCACACCAGTGATGCCCACAGGCAGTGAATGAATTTAAAAAGAACTGAAGAAAGAACCAAATATGATTTAAGAATCCAGATTTCAACCTGGGATCTTACTTGTCCTGTCAACAGCTGGGATCATACAGACACTGTGGTGGAGAGATTGACAAATGGAGTAAGTTGGAATGTAAATGGAAAAACATAGCCAAGGCAAAAAAGGCTTTGTAGCAGGAGGTATCTGTAGATGAAGATTTGATTGAACATATCTGCACATGCAGACAACCCATCAGACAGAGTGTGTAAGATGAGAGAGTTCCATCTGACTGAAAATTGCAAAGTTAATCCACACCGAGCAGGGAGCAGGTAACCAGACTACAGCAAGTCCTGACAGCAAGTTTTGAACTTCTGGTAAGATGCAGCACAATCATAACTGTTCTTCAAATGAGTTGGTAAATCAGTGTCTCTGGTGACTGCTAACTTGTCTGGTCATTGTCCAGATTGTCTGACTATTTATCAGCATTTCCTTCATTGAAATCAGGGACTCAAATTTGTAAACAGATTGGAACTGTGGCTGTGTTTCCTGGTATTTTATGAATAGATGAAATGTCATTTGAAAGCTGGTGTGAAGTCCTCGGTGCACAGATCAATAACAGATGCTAATTTTGTGTTGTGTACATAAATTCTATTTTCATATTTCAGAGACAGAATGTAGAATAATCAGTGATCATTGTTCCAGAGTTGCAGGACAGTTTCAGCGCAGCACCTTGACATCATCGAATTACACGGAGCATGCAACACACAAACAGTAGCCCCATGGTAGGCTACTGCAGAAAATACGGAGATATGGCATTGAGGGTGAGTTGGAGGTTTGGATTAGGAATTGGCTGGATGGAAGAAGACAGAGGGAGTAGTTGATGGAAAAGTTTCTTCATGGAGTGCCGTCACTAGCGGTGTTCCGCAAGGATCTGTTTTGGGACCATTGCTGTTTGTCATTTTTATAAATGACCTGGAAGAGGGGTTAGAAGGTTGGGTGAGCAAGTTTGCGGATGATACGAAAGTCGGAGGAGTTGTTGACAGTGAGGAAGGATGCGGCAGGTTACAGCAGGATATAGAGAAGCTGCAGAGCTGGGCAGAAAGGTGGCAAATGGAATTCAATGTAGCTAAGTGTGAGGTGATTCACTTTGGGAAGAATAACAAAAAGATGGGGTACTGGGCTAATGGTCGGATACTTGGTAGTGTGGATGAGCAGAGGGATCTTGGTGTCCATGTACACAGATTCTGAAAGTTGCCACCCAGGTAAATAGTGCGGTGAGGAAGGCATATGGCGTACTGGCTTTTATTGGTAGAGGAATTGAGTTCCGGAGTCCTGAGGTCATGATGCAGTTGTATAAGACTCTGGTGCGGCCGCATCTGGAATATTGTGTGCAGTTTTGGTCGCCATACTATAGGAAGGATGTGGAGGCACTGGAACGGGTGCAGAGGAGGTTTACCAGGATGTTGCCTGGTATGGAAGGAAGATCGTATGAGGAAAGACTGAGACACTTGGGGCTGTTTTCATTAGAGAAAAGAAGGTTTAGGGGTGACTTGATTGAGGTGTACAAGATGATTAGGGGGTTAGATAGGGTTGATAGTGTGAACCTTTTCCCGCGTATGGAGTCGGGTATTACAAGGGGGCATAGCTTTAAATTAAGGGGGGGTAGATATAGGACTGAAGTTAGGGGTAGGTTCTTCACTCAGCGAGTCGTAAGTTCATGGAATACCCTGCCAGTAGCAGTGGTGGACTCTCCCTCTTTATGGGCATTTAAGCGGGCATTGGATAGGTATATGGAGGATAGTGGGTTAGTATAGGTTAGGTGGGCTTGGATCGGCGCAACATCGAGGGCCAAAGGGCCTGTACTGCGCTGTATTCTTCTATGTTCTATGTTCTATGTTCTAGGACATTCAGTCCACCATGTTCATGACAGTGATTTGTCTCCATTAAGCCTCAGTTCTATAAACTGAATGTTCCTTTATGCCACTGTCACTAACACTACTTATGTTCAGAGGCAAGAAGAGATTTGTGTTGCATTGTTAAAATAACTTATTTAGTGATACAGTCCTTGAGGATTGCTGATAAAAAGACACACTTTGTTGAAGATTTTCATCTTATACTCACCAGGACAATTTACAAGAATTCCAATTTAAAGGGAACACCAACATTGATACAGTATAAGAAGCTGGTTGGTTTGCAATTGGTCTCATACAAGCACAACAAAATCGATGACAGCCATTTACTTGTTCATGTCACAGGGCATTGCCTTAACCACACAGAGGGAAATGGTCTGGTTCAAAGTTTTAACGGAGGCAGGGGGTTAACTGTCAACTCTGTGTAAATGTTTCCATCATTCCACTTCTTAACAAATCATCCTGCTTCTCTAAAAGGGTATAAATTGGTATATTTATGAATTGTCCTGATCAGTGCAAAATAAAAGATTAGATTACTTAGTGTGGAAACAGGCCCTTCGGCCCAACAAGTCCACACCGACCTTCGAAGAGCCACCCACCCAGACCCATTCCCCTACCTTTAACCTCTTCACCTAACACTACGGCAATTTATCACAGCCAATTCACCTAACCGACACACCTTTGGACTGTGGGAGGAAACTGGAGCACCTGGAGGAAACCCATGCAGACACGGGGAGAATGTGCAAACTCCACACAGACAGTTGCCTGAGGAGGGAATTGAACCGGAGGCTCTGGTACTGAGAGGCAGCAGTGCTAACCAATGAGCCATCATGCCACCCACGGCTTGACACATTGTGTCTTTTGATAAAATTAGTTACCTTGTAGGATCACTCGAGCCTTATTTTTATGAGCTCCACATACAATCTTTGGATCAAACATGTCATTGACTACAACTGTGGTGATCTTCGACCAATCATAATGTTGCCAATTCATTCCTCCTTGATCAAACATGATCACCTAGTACAGAAATCAGGCTGTCAGCAATTTGATCAAGCAAGTTCATCTGGTTATGAATTATGTTATTGGGTTGTAACAGTATAGAAACATGAGTTACTCACTGAGGGTTCGGAAATCAGAGGAAGGAAAAAGTGAACAATATGAAACTGGCAATAAATATCTGCATTCCCCATCACTGTGTCTGTTGTCAGGGAACAAGATTAGGAATGGGATCGTGAACAGAACAAATCTGGAGATTATTTGCTGACTCTCCTATGATCGTCACTGAGATGAATACAAACCGGAGCAGCTACTGAACAGTTACATTGTCATTTTACACCAAGGATTGTTTCCAGGATCTGGTACATTGTAATCACCTTAATCTGAACCAGTTTTACAGAGATTGAGCTCAAATCACAATGTACTTCAATATGACCCCAGGACTTTGCCCTGGTGTTTTCTCTCAGGGTCAATATTCTGTGCAAACGGTAATCCTGATCCATGGGATTAAACTGTCAGAATGGATCACACTTCATTCCAGAGGCTGTACATCAGGGACACCGTTTATCAGAAATCTTTTCCTGCTGCTGCTGCCCTTGTTAAAATATCTTTGCACTGCTCAGTTTTCCCGAGGCTCCTGTTTCACACAGGCTGGAACTAGAGCAAGTTGCACACTTTCCCATCTGGATTGGAGAGAATTTGATCCTCTCTGCATCCCAACAAGGATCTGAGCTGGTCCAGCTCCCCCTGTCCCTGAGCAGGACTCAGCCTCTCAGCCTGGACCTGACCCTTGGTTTGTGTCAAGGAGCCTTCTCCAGTCTGGATCCCCCAGGGCCCGGAATGGAGCTGAGGCCTGACTGGGAGGGACACTCTGTTCCCCAGCCGAAGCCAGGCCAGCCCCGGGGAGGGAAAGAACATCCTCCAGAGGAGAATCTCTCCCAACTCACACAACAGAGCGGGGGCTGGGGAGAGGAGCAGCAGCACACAGGGAGAGACAGGAGCTCCCATCCCAATACTCCATTCCAAGTGTTGCTGTTCAATGGCCTTCAAAAGACAACTTCCAGGCAACCAGAGAATTGAATGGTTTGCAAATACCCACCTCAACTTGGTACTGATGGTCGGCGGGCAGAGGCTGGCACAGATTCAGGGATGGACACGGACACCTGGTCAAGGAACCAGCCCCGGAGCTTGGGCGGATCCCCAGCGCCAGCACCGCCAGAAACTGCACCAAAACCAAACTCCAGCGCATCCTCTCGGCCGGAGATGAAGATCCATCAGACACAGTGAGCTGCTTCATTTATACCGAGTGTCATGTGAGTGATGATGCCGCCTCCTGGCTCTCTCTATCTCTATCTCGGTTTGTGTGATAACAGGAAAATGTTGATGCAAACTCCATCCTGGCAAATGTAACTTTGTAAAGAAGTTTGCATCTCCCCCTCCTCCACTCTCCTTGTCTAACAGTTAGCCCTGAACATTCCTGTAGCATTTCCTCTCTGACTTTGTGCGCTGAATCTTTCGCCCCCAACTTTGCTGCAATTAATGTGAAATTGATCTTTGAAAGTCTGATTTAATGGCACCTAACTCTAACTACTGTCTGCAGAAACTTTCCCTCATGATCCTACCTGCCCCCAGTCCTCTGTTTCCCCAAAGTTAACTTCCCCACACCAACTCCCATCACTTCTTCCATCGCTCAGCAATATCAGTAGAAGTGAGGCTGGAAAAGTGCAGCAGGCCAGACAGTATCCCAGGAGCAGGAAAGTCAATGTTTCAGCCCAAAAGAAATGTTGACTTGCCTTCCCCTCAGATGCTTTTGACCTGCTTTGCTTTTCCTCCTCACTTCTATTGACTCTGCCTTCCAGCATCTACAGTCCTTTGTCTGCATCAATATCAACCCCTCTCACAATCGCAACAACCACCTCCCTCCCCCACCCTTTTCATCTAGGACCTGACCCTCATCCCTTCTTTACAATCACTCTGTTGGCCTCCCAAGTTTGGTCAAGATTTGCCCCCAAATATTCTGGACACATCCTGATTGGACATTCATCTCTCACTTACTTCACCTCCTCTCCTGTGAACATGTGAACTAGGAGCTGAAGCAGGCTATTCAGCCCCTCCTTTACAATCCTTCCTGGTTTCTTTGTAGTACAAGTTCCAGATTCGCAGCAAATTCCAATCAACACAATAGCCTAGTGGTATTGTTGCTGGACTGTTCATCCAAAGACCTATGTAATACCCTGGGGACCAAGATTCAGATCCTGCCGTGCCCGAGGGTGGAACTTGAATTCAGTTTAAAAAATCTGGAATTAAAAGTCTAATGGTGACCATGTAATCATTGTCAGTTGTCAGGAAACATCCATCTGCTTCACTAATGTTCTTCAGGGAGGAAATCTACAATCTTACCTGGTCTGGCTGATATAGGACTCCAGATCCAAATCAATGTGGTTGACTCTTAACTGCCCTCTGAACAACTAGAGATAGGCAGTAAATGCTGGACTGGCCAGTGTTTCCCCCTCATCCCATGAATGAAAAAAAATCCCATCTATTCTGATACCGTGGATCCCCTGCTTAGGAAGAATTTGTCAATATATGTGACTTGAAAATATTCAGTCACCCTGCCTTCCAACACAGAGTTTCACAGTCACACAATCCAAAGAGAGAAAACTTTTCTGCTCATCTCTCTGTTAATTTTAGTTTTAAAACAGTGCCTCTTAGTTCTTAGGAACAAGTTATTGCAGATGCTGGAATCTGTACTAGAAATGTGGGCGGCACGGTGGCACAGTGGTTAGCACTGCTGCCTCACAGCGCCAGAGACCCGGGTTCACTTCCCGCCTCAGGCGACTGACTGTGTGGAGTTTGCACATTCTCCCCGTGTCTGTGTGGGTTGCCTCCGGGTGCTCCGGTTTCCTCCCACAGTCCAAAGATGTGCAGGTTAGGTGAATTGGCCATGCTAAATTGCCCGTAGTGTTAGGTAAGGGGTAAATGTAGGGGTATGGGTGGGTTGCACTTCGGCGGGTCGGTGTGGACTTGTTGGGCCGAAGGGCCTGTTTCCACACTGTAATGTAATCTAAATGCTGGAGATCACAATGGGTTAGACAGAACCCATGTAGAGAGAGCAAGCTAACGTTTTGAGTCTTGATGACTCTTCACCAAAGCTGAAATGAAGTGTGGAGGGAACAGGATTTATTGAATAATTAGGGGGCAGGGGGTGTAGTTAGTGAATGTAGGGACCTGATGGTGAAAAGACGGTGATAGTTTAGGGTAAAGTGATCAAAATGTGAGAATGGCAGAACAATGGTGTATCTAACTGACAGATGTGACAGTCCCACTGGGATGGGAGATGGGAGAGAGGACATTTCACATCAGCTTTGATGAAGAGCCATTTAGACTTGAAACATTAGCTGGCCCACTCCCCATAGAAGCTGCCTGACCCACTGTGATCACCAGCATTTGTTGTTTTCAGCCCCTTAGCTCTTGTCTCTCCAGTCTAACCAAATGTGTCTTGGGCTGGATCCGAGTGGGGCTGGAAAAGCACTGCAGGTCAGGCAGCATCCGAGGAGCAGGAACATCGACATTTCAGGCAAAAGCCCTTCATCAGGAATGGAGGCAGGGAGCTTTCCAGGTGGAGAGATAAATGGGAGGGGGTGGGATGGGGAGAAGGTAGCAGAGTATAATAGGTGAATCGGGGTGGGGATGGAGCTGATAGGTCAGAGAGGAGGGTGGGGGAAGGTAGCAAAGAGTACAATGGGTGGATGGAGGTGGGGATGGAGGTGATAGGTCAGAGAGGAGGGTGGAGTGGATAGGTAGGAAGGAAGATTAGCAGGTAGGACAAGTCATGAGGATGGTGCTGAGCTGGAAGTTTGGAACTGGGGAAAGGTGGGGGGAGGGGAAATGAGGAAACTGGTGAAGTCCACATTGAGGCAATGGGGTTGAAGTGTTCCAAGGCGGAAGATGAGGCGTTCATCCTCCAGGCGTCGGGTGGTGAGGGAGTGATGGTGGAGGAGGCCCAGGACCTGCATTACATTGATGACTGCATCGGTGCCACCTCGTGCTCCCACATGGAGAATGAGCAGTTCATCAACTTCACCAACACATTCCACCCTGGCCTTAAATTCATCTGGACCATCTCTGACACCTCCTTCTCCTTCCTGGACCCCTCCATCTTCATTAATGATGATCGACTGGACGTCCAATCCTTCTACGCCCTCGTCAAGGTCATTTATAAACATGACAAACAGCAGTGACCCCAAAACAGATTTATGTGGTACACCACTAGTAACTGAACTCCAGGATGAACATTTCCCATTAACCACCACCCTCTGTCCTCTTTCAGTGAGCCAATTTCTGATCCAAACTGCTAAAGCACGCTCAATCCCGTGCCTCCGTATTTTCTGCAATAGTCCACTGTGGGGAATCTTATCAAATGCCTTTCTGAAATCCATATACTCCACATCAATTGCTTTAACCTCATCCACCTGTTTGGTCACCTTCTCAAAGAACTCAATAAGGTTTGTGAGGCACGACCTACCCTTTACAAACAGTGTTGACTATCCCAAATCAAATTATTCCTTTCTAAATGATTGTAAGTCCTATTCCTTACAATTCTTTTCAATATTTTGCCCACAACCAAAGTAAGGCTCACTGGTTTATAATTACCAGGGTTATCTCTATACCCCTTCTTGAATAAGGGAACAACATTTGCTAACCTCCCCTTCTGGCACTATTCCTGTAGACAATGACAATATAAAAATCAAAGCCAAAGGCTTTTAAATCTCCTCCCTGGCTTCCCTGAGAATCCTAGGATAAATCCCATCCGGTCCAGGGGACTTATCTATTTTCACACTTTCCAGAATTGCTAACACCTCCTCCTTGTGAACCTCAATCCCATCTAGTCTAGCAGCCTGCATCTCAGTATTCTTTTATTCCTGGCATACCAATAGAAAGCTTTTGAATTATCCTTGATCCTATGTGCCAACGCCTTCTCATGTCCCCTCCTGGCTCTTCTTAGTTCTCTCTTTAGGTCTTTCCTGGCTAACTTGTAACTCTCAAGCACCCTAACTGAGCCTTCACGTCTCATCCTTATATAAACCTCCTTCTTCCTCTTGACAAGAGATTCAACTTCATTAGTAAACCAATGCTCCCTCGCTTGACCACTTCCTCCCTGTCTGACAGGTGCACACTTATCGAGGACCCGCAGTAGCTGGTCCTTGAACAAGCTCCACACTTCAATTATGCCCATCCCCTGCAGTTTCCTTCCCGGTCCTATGCATCCTAAATCTTGCTGAATTGCATCATAATTGTCTTTCTCCCAGCTATAGCTCTTGTCTTGCGGCATATACCATCCCTTTCCATTGCTAAAGTAAACATAATCAAATTATCCTCACTATCACCAAAGTACTCACCTACCTCCAAATCTAACACCTGGCCAGATTCATTACCTAGTACCAAATCCAAAGGGGCCTCATCCTTTGTTGCCCTGTCTACATATTGTGTCAGAAAACCCCCCTGCGCACATTGGACAAAAACTGACCATCTAAAGTATTCGAACAATAGTATTTCCAGTCAATATTTGGAAAGTTAAAGTCCCCCATAACAACTACTCTGTCACTCTCACTCCTATCGAAAAACATCTTTGCTATCCTTTCCTCTACATCTCTGGAACTTTTCAGAGGCTGACAGAAAACTCCCAACAGGGTGACCTCTCCTATCCTGTTTCTAACCACAGCCATACTATCTCAGTAGATGGGTCCTCAAATGTCCTTTCTGCCACCGTAAGACTGTCCTTGACTAACAATGCCATATTAGATTAAATCAAGCATATACAGATGAGTTACTCACTAATGGACTCCAAGAAAGGTCAGAGGCTAGGAATACTACAGCAAGTAACTCACCTCCTGACTCCCCAAAGACTGTCCACCACCCACAAGGCACCAGTCAGGAGTGTGATGGAATACTCCCCATTTGCCTGGATGGGTCCACCTCCAACAACACTCAAGAAGCTTGATACCATCCAGGATGAAGCAGCCTAGTTGATTGGCATCACATCCACAAACATCCACGACCTCCACCACTGTCTCTCAGATCAGCAGTGTGTACCATTCACAACTGAACATGTGTTGCTGGAACAGCGCAGCAGGTCAGGCAGCATCCAGGGAACAGGAGAATCGACGTTTCGGGCATAAGCCCTTCTTCAGGAATATGCCTGAAGAAAGTTAAAACAGAAAGTTCGGGCTTATGCCCGAAACGTCAATTCTCCTGTTCCCTGGATGCTGCCTGACCTGCTGCGCTGTTCCAGCAACACATGTTCAGCTTGGATCTCCAGCATCTGCAGACCCACTTTCTCCTGTACCATTCACAAGTTGCATTCACCAAAGATTCTTAGAAAGCACCTTACAAACCCACAATCATTTCAATCTAGAAGGCTAAGGGCAGCAGATAGATAGGAACACCACCATCTGCAAGTTCCCCTCCAAACCACTCACCATCCTGACTTGGAAATATATTGCCATTCCTTCTGTGTTGCTGGGTCGAAATTCTGGAATCCCCTCATTGTGGGTCTACCTACAGCACATGGACTGCAGTGTTTCAAGAAGGCAGCAAACTCCCACCATCTCAAGGAACAGCTGGAGTCTGGCAATAAATGCTGGCCAGCGATACCCATATTCCACTAGTGAATTAAAGAAAGAGAAGTCTCAGTTTCTAAACGTCAAAGTTCATTTCAAAGTGGACAATGTTTGAATTCCTCCACCATATATATCCATTCCTCTTACTCCTTCAAGGGTTTGTGCTATTCTTAAAGCATCTACTTATTAATCAGATATGATCTGTTTGATTTTCTTAAGTTCCAGTTATGCAGAACATTGGCGAGACGATGTCCGTGAAGATGTGCACACTTTTCACTGAAGGAAGATTGTAAACACATTGGAAGCAGTTCACAGAACGTTTGCAAGACTAATATCAGGAATAAACAGGTTGGAACTCACAGACATTTAGAATACAGAAGGAGGCCATTCAGCCCTTTATTTCTGCACGGCAACTATACAATCCTATTTTCTAGCTCTTGAAAGGTTCCTGGAGGCCATGACAATGGAAGCCAACATCTAATCATTGTTAAAATGCTGTGAGAGTTTCTGACTGAATCACCTTGTCAGGCAGTGGGTACCAGCCTTCCACCACCCTCTGTGAAAATGACTCTGCTGAACTCCCCTGTTAACCTTTTACCTCTTATACTAAATTTATTGCACCCAGGTTATTGACTCTTCTGTTAATGGGAAAAAAAGGCTTCCCATCCACCCTATCTCTGCCTCTCATTATCGTATACACCTCTATCATGGACCCTCTCAATCTTCGCTGCTCCAGGGAAAACAAACCCAATCTATCCAGTGTTTCCTCATATCTCAATCTCTCCAGCCCTGACAGCATCCTGGTAAATCTTCCTCTGCACCATCGACAGTGCAATCAGATCCTTCCTATAAGGTTGGTGACCAGAACTGCATGCTGTACTCCAATTATGGCCTAACCAGTGTTTATTATAGTTCCAGCAGAACCTCCCTGCTCTTGTATTCTGTGCCTCTTCAACTAAAGGAAGTGACCCATATGACTTCTTAACCACCTTATCTACTTGCCCTGCTATCTTCAGGAATTTGTGGATATACTCACTAAGACCCCTCTGATCTTTCCAGGGTCTTACCGTTCACAGTGTAATCCTTTGCATTGTTAGTCCTGCCCCAGTGCATTACCTCAAACTTTCCCGGGTTGAATTTGAGTTGTCTGTGTGCTTCCCAGCTGACCATTGTGTTGATATTCTCCCGCAGATTATTTTATGAGGAAAGGTTGGACAGACAGGCCTTGCATCCACTGGAGTTTATGGAAGTAAGAGGTGACTTGGGTGGAATATATCGGATAGAAACAGAGAAAATCAGTACAGGAGTAGGCCATTCAGCCCTTCAAGCCTGCATCACCATTCAGTATGATCATGGATGATCATGCAATCTCAGTATCCCACTCGCACTTTTTCCCCAAAACCCTTTGATCCTTTTAGCCACAAGGGCCACATCTAGCTCCCTCTTGAATACATCTAATAAACTGGCCCCAACAGCTTCCTGTGGGAGAGAATTCCACGGGTTCACAGCTCTCTGAGTCAAGAAATTCTTCCTCATTTCAGTCCCGAATGGCTTACCCCTTATTATTAGACTGTGATGCCTAGTTCTGGATTTGCTCAAAATTAGGAACATTCTTCTCACATCTAGCCTGTTCATTGAAGCATGGGTTTGGTGCAGACAGGAAGTTCCCTCCAGAGGGAGAATGTAGGAGTCACTATTTCAGATGAAGGGTCTGACTACGGAAGAAGTAAGGAGAATTTCACAGAGGGAACTTCCTGTCTGAAAGGAACCTCTAATTGTCGCGTGTACTGCAATACAGTGAAAAGCTTTGCTTCTGAGCAGCACAGGCAGATCATAGTAAGCAGGGAGGTACAGAACAAAGGTTGTGAAAAAAACGTAGACAAAGGCATACAACATAAGTTGTGAAAGGCATGTGCTAGGTGACATCAACATTAGCAAGATCAGCATTATTTGAGGCTAGACAGTCCAGTCAGCAGTCTAATAAAGACTGGGAAAAAGCTGTTCGTGAACCTGCTGCAGTGTGTGTTCAAGTATCTCCTGCCTGACAGAAGAGGTTGTGGGAGAGCATTATTGGGGTAAGAGGAATCTTTGAAGATGTTGGCAGCCTTTCCACAGCAGCAAGCCATGTAAATGGAGACCATGGATAGAAGGTTGGCTTCCATGATGGTCTGGGCTGTGCAGAGCAACTTTGGAGTTTCTTATGGTCCTGGGCAGAGCAGTTGCCATACCAGGTCATTATGCACCCAGATGTTACGCTTTCAATGGTGAAAATGGTGCAGATAATACAAAGATAAATGGAGAGGCAGATAGTATTGAAGAGGTGGGGAGGCTGCAGAAAGACTTAGGTAGGTTAGGAAAGTGAGAGCAAAGAAGTGGCAAATGGAATACAATGTGCAGAAGTGCAAGGTCACACACTTTGGTAGGAAGAATAGAGGCATGGATTACTTTCAAAATGGTGAGAAAATTCAGAAATCTGAAGTGCAGAGAGATTTGGGAGTCCTAGTCCAGGTTTTTCTGAAGATACATTTGCAGGTTGTGTTAGTCGTTAGGAAGACAAATACAATGTTGTCATTCATCCCCAAAGGATTGGAATATAAAAGTAGGGATGTACTTCTGAGGCTTTATAAGGCTCTGGTCAGACCATGTTTACAGTATTGTGACCAATTTTGGGTCCCCTTGCTCAGGAAAGATATTTTGGCCGTGGAGCAACTTCACAGAAAGTTCATGAAAATGATCCCAGGGATGAAAAGCCTAACATATGACGAGCGTTTGAGCACTCTGGGACTATACTTGATGGGGTTTAGAAGGATGAGGAGGGATCTGATTGAAACTTACAGAACAGCCTGGACAGAGTGGGAAGATATTTCCATTCGCAGGAGAAATGCGAACCTGAGGGTAGAGCCTGAGATTAAAGGGAAGATCTTTTACAACGGAGCTAAGGAGAAACCTCTTTAGCCAGAGAGTGATGAAGCTGTGGAATTCATTTCCACAGAAGGCTGTGGAGGCGGTCATTGTGCGTATTGAAGACTGAGATAGATAGGTTCCTGAAAAACCAATTAGCCATGTTTGAATCATGGAGCAGTCTCAATTGGCTGAATGGCCTAATTTCGGCTCCTATGTTTTATGGTATTATCTCTAGAAGTTGGTTAGGACCATTAAGACATGCCAAATGTCCTGAGCCACCTCAGAGAGAAGAGGTGAGGTTGTGGGTGTTGGAACTCTTGCTTTGAAAGGTGTTGGAACCAAAGTTCTTGATTATTTAAATGGCAGAGGTAGGTTGAGTCTTGATAAGGAAAGTGAGGAGTAAAAGGTTATTCGAGATGGATAGCAATGTGGAGTAATCAGATCAGCCAGCCTCTTTTTAATGCCAGAACAGGGTCAAATGACTGAGTGGCCTCCCCTTGCTCCTCATTCATATGTTTGAATCTCTAGATATATTGTATGCATTGCTTATGTGAAGATTGGAAGTGCTGACAATGCTGGCACTAATGAGAAAGAGTTCATTTTAGTTTGTTTGTAATCAGCAGTCACATTTTGAGATGTCTAGGGCTTTCATCAACCCTGGATCATTAGTGACCACAGCTTCTGTGCTGGATGTGGCTGATCGGCCACTTTTTGGAATTTACATATTCTTTTTTGAAGTTGTCAACAAATCTGGGGATGTTTATGGTTTCGTGTTATGCTGTCATTTATTGTTTTTAGGGTCAAGGGTGTGGTGCTGGAAAAGCACAGCAGGTCAGGCAACGTCCAAGGAGCAGGAGAATTGACGTTTTGGGCCTGAGCCCTTCACCAGGAATGTGGGCCGGGGGGCACTGCGAGATAAATGGGTGGGGGTGGGGCAGATGGGAAAGTAGCTGAGAATGTAACAGGTAGATGGAGGTGGGGGAGAAGATGATCAGTCAGAGAGGAGGGTGGAGCGGACAGATGGGAAAGATGATGGACAGGCCAAGAAGGCGGTGCCGAGTTGTATCTGTTGCACCCGGTGTTGTCTCCTCTACATGGGGGAGACAGGACGCCTTCTTGCGGATCATTTCAGAGAACATATCTGGGATACCCGCACCCAACAACCCAACGCCCTGTGGCTGAACACTTCAACTGCCCCTCCCACTTCATTAAGGACATGCAGGTCCTGGGCCTCCTTCATCACCAAACCATTACCACCCAACGCCTGGAGGAACAGCACCTCATCTTCTGCCTTGGGACCCTGCAACCACACGGGATCAACGTGGATATCACCAGTTTCCTAATTTCCCCTCTCCCACCTTATCCCACTCCCAAGCCTCCAACTTGGCACTACCCTCTTGACCCGTCCATCGTCTTTCGCATCTATCTGCTCCACCCTCCTTTCTGACCTATCACCTTCTTTCCCACCTTCATCTACCTATCATATTCTCAGCTACCTTCCCCCCAGCCCCACCCCCATCCCATTTATCTCTCAACTCCCCCGGCCCACACAAGCCTCATTCCTGATAAAGGGCTTATGTCTGTAACATCGACTCTCCTACTCTTCGGATACTGCCTGGCCTGCTGTGTTTTTCCAGCACCACACACTTTGATGTGATCTCCAGCATCTGCAGTCCTCACTTTCTCCCAGTTACTGTTATTAGGCAGAGTCAGATTTATCTGAGCAGCTTCAGTCTGCCTGAGGGTTCTGTGTCTCTGTGCTTGGAACCCCAACCTCAACCTCCCCTGTTAGAAATCCCTATCCTTCTCTATCTCCTTGTTGGCTAGTCTAGTCTGACTAGCCTTTCTCATGGTTTTTAAGTTCAAAGGCAAACAACTGCAGATGCTGGAGATCAGAAACAAAAACACAAAGTGCTGGGGAAACTCAACAAGTCTGGCAGATATCTGCAGAGAGTGCAATAGAGTTAACGCTTCAATTCCAGTTTGACTTCTTTGGCACTGTTCCAAATGTTGAGTTTTTCCGAGCCTTAAACTCTCGCTCAATTTCCAATTCTTTTTTAACACTGTTTTACTAATGTTGATCTTACTTTGTGGATCTCCTGTGCAGCCATAACCTTTTGCGCCTCACTCTGTCTAAGCACCCAATGATCTGTCCTTCCGTGTTTGCTATGATCTGCCTGTACTGTTTACAAAGCAATGTTTTTCATTGTACTTAGGTACACATGACTGCAACCAATCATACCAAACCAAATCACTAGTGGGGCTAAAGTCACCCAGTCTGGCTGCAATTCCCCTGTCCTGTCTCTGGACAGAGATCCGAACACCACGCCTGCCTTCTCAAGGTTTCTGGCATTTAGTTTTATTGGGGTCTAAAGTTGTAACTGTTTAGCAATGGCTTTGAAATGTTCTACGTCCTGCCTAATCTTGCACACTAAAGGTTGTTTTCCGAAGTTATTGTTCGTAACATCTCTGTAATGTGAAGGGAAAAGGGATCGTAAAACTCCAATGGGAAACAAAGCAGCAGGTTAACATCTGTTGGGGTGGATTCAACTGCATGGAAAAGTATTTAAAAATGAGAGGAATGGACAGCTCTGGAGAGGTTATGAAAGCCTCCAGAACACAAAATAGAACAGAGTATTTGGAAAGGGTTAGAAATAAAACTTCAAGCACTCTGGTTAAAGGGATGACAATGAAAAGAGAAACGATAAATATGGGACAGAAGGGGCTGTATCTGACTGCACGTGGTCTGCAAAATAAGGTAAATGAGCTTGGGGCACAGTTTGAAATTGGCAGGTATGATGTGGTGGGCATTATGGAGCCATGGCTGCAAGGGGATGAGGGCTGGGAGTTACATATCCAAGGATATACATCCTATCGGAAAGGATAGACAGGTGGGCAGAGAGAGTGGGATTGCCTGATTGGGAAGAAATGAAATCCAATCAATAGCAAGAAACTACATTGGGTCAGGTGATGTGGAATACGTGTGGGTAGAGGTGAGGAACCGCAACGGTAAAAGAAGCCATAATGGGAGTTATGTACAGGCTTCCAACCAGCAGTCAGGGTGTGAGACACAAGGTGTACAGGAGCTAGAAAAGGCAAGGTTATAGTGATCATGGGGGATTTCAATATGCAGGTGGATCAGGAAAATCAGGTTGATAGTGGATCGCAAGAAAAGGAATTTGTGAAATATCTATGAGATGGCTTTTTGGAGCAGCTTGTGGACCCACTAGAGAACAGGCAATTCTGAATTTAGTGTCGAGAGTGTGGTGCTGGAAAAACACAGCAGGTCAGGCAGCATCCGAGGAACAGGAGGACTGACATTTTGGGCAAAAGCCCTTCATCAGGAATGCCCAAAATGTCGATTCTCCCGCTCCTCGGATGCTGCCTGACTTGCTGAGCATTTCCAGCACCACACTCTCAACGCTGATCTCCAGCATCTGCAGTCCTCACTTGTGCCTAATTCTGGATTGAGTGTTGTGCAATGAGACAGACTTGAAAAGAGAGCTTAAGGTGAAGGACCCCTCAGGAGGCAGTGACATAATATGATAGAATTTACTCTGCAATTTGAGAGAGAGAGCAGGTGGAATCAGATGTCACAGTATTAAAGTTGAATAAAGGCAACTACAGAGGTATGAGGGAGGAGCTGGGTAGAATCGACTGGGAGAGGAGCCCAGCAGGAAAGACAGTAGAACAGTAATGGCAGGGGTTTCTGGGAATAATTCAGGAGACACAGTAGGGATTCATCGCGAGGAAAAAGAAGCATGGTACAGGAAGGATGAGGGAAGTCAGGGATAACATAAAAGCAAAAGAGAAAGCATGTAATGTAGCGAAAAGCAGTGGGAAACCAGAGGATTGGGAAGCTTACAAAGACCAACAGAGGTGAAGTAAAAAAGAAATAAGGAGGGAGAAGATTAAATATGAGGGTAAGCTGGCTAGTAATATAAAAGAAGATTGCAAGAGTTTGTTTAGGTATCTAAGGAGTAAAACAGAGGCAAAAATTGACATTGGGACATTAGAAAATGATGCTGGAGAAGTAGTAATGGGGAACAAAGTAATGGCTGAGGAACTGAACAAGTGCTTTGCGTTGGTCTTCATGGTTGAAGATGCAAGTAATATCCCAAAGATTCAAGAGTGGTTATCACCAAGGAGAAAAACTGTAAGGTCTGAAGGTGGACCAAATGGACGACACCCCAGAGCTCTGAAGAAGATAGCAGAAGAGATAGCTGAAGCAGGAAGTGCAGCCAGCTCCAGATTCTCACAGACTGCGTTAGGGAACTGGAGCTGGAGTTGGATGAACTGAGGATTATTCCAGAGGCTGAGAGGGTGATAGATAGAAGCTACAGGAACATAGTTACGCCAGAGAACAGAGGTAGCTGGGTAACAGTTAGAGGTGGGAAGGGGAGGAAGCAGGCAGTGCAGGGATCCCCTGTGGTCGTTCCCCTAAACAATAAGTATACCGCTTTGGATACTGTTAGGGGAGACAGCCTAGCAGGGGAAAGCTGCAGTGACCGGGTCTCTGGCACGAGATCCGGCTCTGAGGCTCAGAAGGGAAAGGGGGAGAGGAGGAGAGCGCTAGTTATAGGAGACTCTATAGTTAGAGGGACAGACAGGCAGTTCTGTGGACATGGGCAAGACTCTCGGATGGTTTGTTGCCTCCCGGGTGCCAGAGTCCGAGACATCTCAGACCGTGTCTTCAGAATTCTTACGGGGGAGGGTGTGCAGCCAGAGGTCGTGTGCACGTTGGCACCAACGACTTAGGTAGGAAGAGGGGTGGGGAGGTCATTCAGGAGCTCAGGGAATTAGGCTGGAAGCTAAAAGCTAGGACGGACAGAGTCGCCATCTCTGGGTTGTTGCCGGTGCCACGTGACAGTGAGGCAAGGAATAGGGAGAGAGTGCAGTTGAACACGTGGCTGCAAGGATGGTGTAGGAGGGAGGGCTTCAGGTATTTGGACAATTGGACTGCATTCTGTGGAAGGTGGGACCGGTACAAGCAGGACGGGTTGCACCTGAACCAGAAGGGCACCAATATCCTGGGAGGAAGGTTTGCTAGCACTCTTCGGGGGGGTTTAAACTAATTTGGCAGGGGGATGGGATCTGGACTTGTAGTCCAGCAAGTAGGTTAGCTGTTTGTCAGGATGCCCAAGAATGTAGGGAGGCTGTGGAGAAGGTAGCACTGACAGGGAGTACTTGCGGACACAGAGATGGGCTCAAGTGCGTATACATCAACGCAAGGAGTATCAGAAATAAGGTGGGTGAACTTAAGGCGTGGATCTGTACCTGTGACTACGATGTTGTGGCCATCACGGAAACGTGGATAGACGAGGGACAGGAATGGTTGTTGGAGGTTCCTGGTTACAGATGTTTCAGTAAGATTAGGGAGGGTGGTAAAAAAGGAGGGGGTGTGGCGCTGCTAATTAGAAATGGTATAATGGCTGCAGAAAGGCAGTTCGAGGGGGATCTGCCTTTGGAGGTAGTATGGGCTGAAGTCAGAAATAGGAAAGGGAGCAGTCACCTTGTTGGGTGTTTACTATAGGCCCCCCGATAGCAGCAGAGATGTGGAGAAACAGATTGGGAAACAGATTTTGGAAAGGTGCAGAAGCCACAGGGTAGTAGTCATGGGCGATTTCAACTTCCCAAATATTGATTGGAACCTCTTTAGATCAAGTAGATTGGACGGGCGGTGTTTGTGCAGTGTGTCCAGGAAGCTTTTCTAACTCAGTATGTAGATTGTCCGACCAGAGGGGAGGCCACATTGGATTTGGTACTTGGTAACGAACCGGGACAAGTGATGGGCTTGTTAGTGGGTGAGCATTTTGGTGATGGTGACCACAATTTTGTGACTTTCACCTTGGTTATGGAGAGAGATAGGTGCGTGCAACAGGGTAGGTTTTACAATTGGGGGAAGGGTAAATACGATGCTGCAAGACAGGATCTGAGGAGCATAAGTTGGGAGCATAGGCTGTCAGGGAAGGATGTCACGGAAATGTGGAACTTTTTCAAGGAACAGATACGACGTGTCCTTGATATGTATGTACCTGTCAGGCAGGAAAGAGATGGTTGTGTGAGGGAACCTTGGTTGACGAGGGAGGTTGAATGTCTAGTAAAGAGGAAGAAAGAGGCTTACATAAGGCTGAGGAAACAAGGTTCAGACAGAGCATTGGAGGGATACAGGATAGCCAGGAGGGAGCTGAAGAAAGGGATTAGGAGAGCTAAGAAAGGGCATGAAAAATCTTTGGCGGGTAGGATCAAGGATAACCCCAAGGCCTTTTATGCGTATGTGAGAAACATGAGAATGACGAGAACGAGAGTAGGTCCGATCAAGGACAGTAGTGGGACACTGTGTATTGAGTCGGAAGAGATAGGAGAGGTCTTGAATGAGTACTTTTCTTCAGTATTTACAAATGAGAGGGACCGTATTGTTGAAGAGGAGAGTATGAAACGGACTGGTAAGCTAGAGGAGATACTTGTTAGGAAGGAAGATGTGTTGGGCATTTTGAAAAACTTGAGGATAGACAAGTCCCCTGGGCTGGACGGGATATATCCTAGGATTATGTGGGAAGCAAGAGAGGAAATTGCAGAGCCATTGGCAATGATCTTTTCATCTTCAGTGTCAACGGGGGTGGTACCAGGGGATTGGAGAGTGGCGAATGTTGTTCCCCTGTTCAAAAAAGGGAATAGGGATAACCCCGGGAATTATAGGCCAGTTAGTCTTACTTCAGTGGTAGGCAAAGTAATGGAAAGGGTACTGAGGGATAGGAATTATGAGTATCTGGAAAGACACTGCTTGATTAGGGATAGCCAGCACGGACTTGTGAGGGGTAGGTCTTGCCTTACAAGTCTTATTGAATTCTTTGAGGAGGTGACCAAGCATGTGGATGAGGGTAGAGCAGTGGATGTAGTATACATGGATTTTAGTAAGGCATTTGATAAGGTTCCCCATGGTAGGCTTATGCGGAAAGTCAGGAGGCATGGGATAGAGGGAAATTTGGCCAGTTGGATAGAGAACTGGCTAACCGGTCGAAGTCAGAGTGGTGGTAGATGGTAAATATTCAGCCTGGAGCCCAGTTACAAGTGGAGTTCCACAGGGATCAGTTCTGGGTCCTCTGCTGTTTGTAATTTTATTAATGACTTGGAAGAGGGAGTCGAAGGGTGGGTGAGTAAATTTGCAGATGATACGAAGATTGGTGGAGTTGTGGATAGTGAGGAGGGCTGTTGTCAGCTGCAAAGGGATTTAGATATGATGCAGAGCTGGGCTGAGGAGTGGCAGATGGAGTTCAACCCTGTCAAGTGTGAGGTTGTCCATTTTGGAAGGACAAATAAGAATGCGGAATACAGGGTTAACGGTAGAGTTCTTAGTAAGGTAGAGGAGCAGAGGGATCTTGGGGTCTTCTGTTCATAGATCTTTGAAAGTTGCCACTCAGGTGGATAGAGCTTGTAAGAAGGCCTATGGTGTATTAGCGTTCATTAGCAGAGGGATTGAATTCAAGAGTCGTGAGGTGATGTTGCAGCTGTACAGGACCTTGGTAAGGCCACATTTGGAGTACTGTGTGCAGTTCTGGTCGCCTCACTTTAGGAAAGATGTGGAAGCTTTGGAGAGGGTGCAGAGGAGATTTACCAGGATGTTGCCTGGAATGGAGAATAGGTCGTACGAGGATAGGTTGAGAGTGCTAGGCCTTTTCTCATTGGAACGGCGAAGGCTGAGGGGTGACTTGATAGAGGTTTAGAAGATGATCAGGGGAATAGATAGAGTAGACAGTCAGAGACTTTTTCCCCGTGTACAACAGAGTGTTACAAGGGGACATAAATTTAAGGTGAAGGGTGGAAGGTATAGGAGAGATGTCAGGGGTAGGTTCTTTACCCAGCGAGTGGTGGGGGCATGGAATGCGCTGCCTGTGGGAGTGGCAGAGTCAGAATCATTGGTGACCTTTAAGCGGCAATTGGATAGGTACATGGATGGGTGCTTAAGCTAGGACAAATGTTCGGCACAACATCGTGGGCCGAAGGGCCTGTTCTGTGCTGTATTGTTCTATGTTCTATGTTGTTCTATGTAGATAGTGGAGGTATAAGAGGTGACCATTCAGGAATCACTGGAGTCAGGAAGGGTCCCAGAGAACTCGAAAATCACTAATGTTACATCCTTGTTTATGAAGGGAGTAAGGCAAAAGACAGGAAGTTACAGAACGATTAGCTTCACCTTGGTCATTGGTAAGATTTTGGAATCCATTGTGAAGGATGAGATTTCTGAATAGTTGGAAGTGTATGGTAAAATAGGGGAAAGTCAGGATGGTTTCATCAAGGGAAGGACATGCCTGACAGATCTGTTAGAATTATTTGAGGAGATAATGAGCAGGTTAGACCAAGGAGAGCCAATGGATGTTATCTACTTGGACTTCTAGAAGCCTTTGACAGGGTGCCGCACAGGAGGCTACTGAGTAAGGGTCCATTGTTTACGAGGCAAGGTACGAGCATGGACAGAAGCTTGGCTGTCTGGCAGAGTGGGGCTAAAAGGGTCCTTCTCAGGGTGGCAGCTAGTGACTAGTAGTTTTCTGCAAATCTCAGTGTTGGGACCGCAACGTTTTGCTTTCGACATTAACGATCTGGATGAAGGAACTGAGTGCATTCTGGCTTAGTTTGCAGACGATACAAAGATTGGTGGAGGGACAGGTGGTATTGTTATAAAACCTTAAGTTATCTTGATGACGTGACTTAAAAGAAATTCTGGGATTTACATATTAATGAACCAAAACTTGCAACCCATTCTAAAAGATGAAAGACTTAACAAACCAGGTATGTTCAATATATCTCTATATGACATTGTAATCTTCTGCTATAAATTCTGTGTCTCACAATCTTACACTTCATAATCACCTGAGGAAGGAGTGTCGCTCTGAAAGCTAGAGCTTCCAAATAAACCTGTTGGGCTATAACCGGGTGTTGTGTGATTTTTAACTTTGTCCATTCCAGTCCAACACTGGCTTCCCAACGTCATGATCACCATTACAACAGACACACATGTGACCAAGACAAACTGTGAATTTTTCATGTTGGCAATGACGTGTGGGTAAGTGATTGACTAAGGACCATTACACGGATGAGCTAACATCAGCTGAATTTAACTGGCTGGTTGGTTTGCAACATGGAGTAATGGCAACAGTATAGATTCAACTCCTGAGGTTACCAACAAAGGACTCTCCTTCTCAACCTCTCCCTCACCTGAGGTGCGGGTGACCCTCAGCTTATACCATAATCAGTTCTCTTCCTCTACTGAGAAAGTAGCCCAATGAGCTTGGAGGACAATGGTAACTTTAATAGTGCAAAGATTAATTCAATGAGAAATCTTAAGATCAGAATATTTTACATTTACACAATTCCCTCTGAGAAACACAATTAAACTCTTACTTCGGAAATAGCATTTTATTTGTGAGACATGTTTATGTAATTTAAAAAATATAAATATATTTACTCACAAGGTGGTGACATCACTCATGAGGCCAGCATTTATTGCCTACCCCTAATTGCCCAGAGGGTAGTTAAGAACTTGCTTTGAGCCTGCAGTCACATTGAAGTCAGACCAAGGGTAATATTTGACATTCTCCGAGATAAATTAGTGTTTTTCTTTTAATAACAATAGTTATACAGAATCCTTCCATGCAGAAACATGCCATTCAACCCATTGGGTCTGCACTGACGTTCCAAACAGAATCACACTCAGATCTCCAGCTTATCCCCATAACTCTGCATTTCCTTTGGCTGACCTACCTAACCTACACATCCCTGCACACTATAGGCAATTGAACATGGCCAATCGACCTAACCTGCACAGCTTTGTACTGTGGGACGAAACTGGAGCACCTGGAGAAAACCCACACAGAATGTGCAAACTCCACACAGAGGCCCAAGGCTGGAACTGAACTAGGTCCCTGGCGCTGTGAGGTAGCAGTGCTAACCACTGAGCTGCACGGTTACATAGATACTATTAGATTAGCATTTTATTGAATTCCAATTTCACCACCTGCCACGGTGGGTTTGAAACCTCCCGATTGTAGGTTTGCTAGCGCAGTGACAATACCACTACACCACCACCTCCCCAAGTTGACTTTTAGGAATAGACAACTGTATGGCACACAAGAGATTTAAAATTCAAATAATTACAGCATTTGGGGTTTGATAATTAAGAAAGAAGGTTATTTACATTGCTTGGTGAAGAAACTAAAAGTTCAATGTTGTCAATGTTCAAAATGATGACCGTCCGCAAAGTAAAATCATAAAATGGAAAAGTCAAAATTTAAGTTGTGAATAAAGTAGGCCGCACTGGAATAGAACACCAATGAAAAGGGTGAATTGTTTACTGAGTTTGAAGTAGCTCATGACTTCAAGTTTTAACCTACACTGTTAGTAATTACAATAAAAAGGTGTTTTTCCTCCATTCATAGATGAGGGCATCACTGCCCAGGCAGCATTTATTACCCATTCCTAATAGCCCAGAGGGCAGTTAAGAGTCAACCACATTGCTGTGGGTCTGGAACCATGTGTAGGCCAGACCAGGTAAGGACAGCAGTTTTCCTCCCTAAAGGACATTAGTGAACCAGGTGGGTTTTTTCTCCCAATGGATTCACGGTCATCATTAGAGTCATAGTGCCAGATTTCTTTTTAAATTGAATTCAAATTCCACCATCTGCCGTGGTAGGATTTGAACCTAGCTCCCTTGGATCATTAGCCTGGGTCTCTGGTCCAGCAGTAATACTGCCAGGCCATCACCTGCTCCAATAAAAATTTCTACAGATCTTGACTGAAGTGATTTAATCTTGCAACCAAAGCTGCAGTCCTAAATTTGCTTCCACTGGCTAACAATACCATTGATAAATGGAAATGTTAATGCTTATCCCTGGATCATCCTCCAGGTGCTCTGGTTTCCACTCATAATTCAAAGATGTGCAGATTAAGTGCATAGGCCATGCTAAATATCCCATAGTGTCCAGGAATGTGTAGGCTAAATGGATTAGCTACGGGAAATGCAGGGTTACAGGGATAGTGTATGTGGGTAGGTTTGGGTGGGATGCTGTTCAGAGGGTTGGTGTGACTCAATGTGCTGAATTACCTGCTTCCACACTGTCGGCATTCTATGACTATTTTGCCTTTTTTTAAAAAGCTGTGTTCACTTGTAAAATAAAAGATTTATTTTATGTGGATTGTAGATGATTTCAGTTTGACACTTCACTCATTCGGAAATTAGGGCATCCCACATCTCTTTTGTCTGTGCTGCTGTTGTGGGGTTTGCACCGTAGTTTAGGAAATTTCCAATCCATACACCAATGCCACGAAGTTTTAATTTCTTCACGATAGATGATTTCAATGAAATGCTATCTGGATCGTCATACCAAACCTCGTGGTGTGTATTATTAACCTGCAAAAAACAAAGCCAACGAGAGTTACACAGGGGAGGTTTCGGCAACAAATACTGGCCTAGCCAGTGACACTCACATCCCATGAGTGCATAAAACACCCTCCTTTGTAACAGCTTATGAAAACCACTGCAGTCTTACTTATACTGTGGTGAAGCACAGTCCAACAGTAGTGTCCCTGCCTCTAAGCCAGAAGACAAGGTTTGCTACTGAGGTGTGTCATAACATTTCTGAACCGCTTAATTAAAAATACCTAAAAATACTGTATAATCTGCAATGTGTTTTTTGCACACTTACATTTTTAGAAATAAAATCAGAAAGTAATACTAAAAAATGATAGTCACTAATTCTTCATTGAGATCACAGGATTTTGAATGAGAATAAATGTCAACTCCTTTAATTCTTCAAATTACTAAAATTGGCAAAAGTAATGAAAGTATTTGGCTGAAGATTGGGGTAGAGTACAAATAACTGAATAAGTGGCTAATGCTGGTAAAATAATTTTCATCTAACTGAATTAGCTACAAGTTTGACAAATTTCAACTAATTAGATAACAATGATGGTTACTGAGCGACACATTTTCAATTGTCTTAAACAGATGTGTCCAACAGAGTTAGGCCCACATGATTCAAGATTCCTGGCACTGGGATAAGGGGTGAATGTCAATGCGGATCATAAGCCTATAGCGTGCCATCCTGGTCCCCCAGTGCTCTCCTCTCCCCGCTGTGCCAACCCCTCACTCTCAGGTATACTCTTGTGTCCCCCTCACCCCTAGGTTTTTGAGGAGAGAGTCTGATCACCTTTTCAAGGATTCATGGTGCCCAGAATTCTTAGCTCAAGTATGAAAATCCAGCTCAATACAACGACATTCTTTGGTCTTGATTTAAGAACAAAACAATCTGCATTCATATAGTGCCTTTATTTAGTAATATAGTGTAGTATTTCTTAGCTGAAAATGTGTTGCTGGTAAAGCACAGCAGGTCAGGCAGCATCCAAGGAACAGGAGAATCGACTTTCGGGCATAAGCCCTTCATCAGGAATGCCCGAAACGTCGATTCTCTTATGCCCGAAACGTCGATTCTCCTGTTCCTTGGATGCTGCCTGACCTGCTGTGCTTTACCAGCAACACATTTTCAGCTCTGATCTCCAGCATCTGCAGACCTCACTTTCTCCTGTAGTATTTCTTAGAACACTATCCATAAAAACCTGACATCGAGACACCTTAAGGAAATGTTAGGATAATGACTAACTGCTTGATCAAAGACTGATGTATGAAATAATGCATTGAAGATGGAAAGGAAAATAGGATTAAAAAAGGGATTTCTAGACCCTAAAGTCTAGGAAGCCAAGCTATGCAAGGCTATAGGCCAAGTGATGTAAAAGGGATTAGAATAGTCAGGTGGTTGTTTTGACAGGCACAGATATGATGGGCTGAAGGGCTTTTTTCTGTGCTGTCGACCTCTATGACTATATGTTACCAATAACAACAATCTTTCCTCAGCCACTCAATATCTCTGTTACTTCGCTGTGCCTGGCTCAATATTTTGGAACTCTGTCACTAACAGCTCTCTAGGTCTCCTTCCATTCCCTGGATTGCAGCAATTCAGAAAGACACCACCTTCTTCGGGGACAATTAGGGACAATAAATATTGTTCCAGCCAGCCATTGTCCACGTACATGAGTATATAAAGGAAATGAAACACTGCAATGTTCACATTCTACAAGTCAAATTGAAATACACAGCCTCCACATCGCTTTGATGGATAGTCTTACCATGTAGATATAGTAGGGGGCTTTATGGTCATCATCCCAGTATCTGCCACTAAGTGATTTCGGCAGGTGTCTCATGATCTCCTTGTACGGTATCCAACGGCTGGCTCGAAAGCTGCAACTGGATTTACTGAAATGGAACACTGTCAAATCACATCTACCAGCCTGAAAAGTACAAAAAGAGCAACAACACTTGTGAATAGAGTTCCTGTGGTTCCTTCAAAAATGCAGAAACAGTGAGATTATTTTTAAAAATGCCAGACAATTTAAGATATTAAAAGGCATATAATTTCTAATGAAGAACTCAATTAGGCCAGGAGAATGGACAAAGAAGTAGCAGATGAAATGCAAGTGAAGAAGAGAGGCAAAAACTATTTTCTAAATGGGGAAAGGCCTCAGAAATCTGAAGCACAAAGGGACTTCGGAGTACTAGTTCAGGATTCTCTTAAGGTTACCCTGCAGATTCAGTTGGCAGTTCGGAAGGCAATTGCAATGTTAGCATTAATCTCGAGAGGGTTAGAATACAAAAGCGGAGGTGTACTGCTGAGGCTATCTCAGACTCTGGTTACATTGCATTTGGAATATTGTGGTTTGGAATATTTGTGCATGCTGTATGCCAGGAAGGATGTTCTGGCTATGCAGGGGATCCAGAGGAGGTTTACAAGAATAATCTGGGGAAGAAGGGCTTGTCATAGGAGGAACGGTTGAGAAGTCTGTACTTGATAGAGTTCAGAAGGATGAGAGGGGATCTGACTGAAACTTACAGAATACTGAGAGGCCTGGATAGAGTGGACATCAAGAAGGTGTTTCCACTCAAAGGGGAGATGAGGACCCAAGATTACAGCCTCAAAGTAAAGGGATAACCCGTTAGCATTGAGATGAGGAGGAGGAATTTCTTCAGCCAGAGGGTAGTGAACCTGTGGAACTCATTGCCGCAGAGGGCTGTGGGGGCCAAATCATTGAGAGTATTTAAGACAGTGATCGATAGGTTTTTGATGAGTAAGGGGATCAAGGCTTACAGGGAGAAGGCAGGAGGATGGGATTGAGAAACACATCAGCCAGGTCCCCTGGAGTTTCTGATTGATAGTCTAGTGATAACACCACTCGGCCATTGCCTCCCCTTCATCCAAAGTTGACTACTGCTGTGGTTCTGTGTGCTAGCTGTCTCTCTAAACTCCCTGGATTGCAAAACCATGTGCTTCTTTCCATGAAGGCAACTTGTCATTGGCCTTAACCGTTAGCTGCCATCCTCTCCCCTCAGGCAGCCACTGCGTGACCTCCTTTACCCAGGAGGCAGGGAGGCAACACATCATTGGATTCTTACCTGTACATGCAGAAATGCTTTTTTCTTCTTTATTTGTTCACAGGATTTGTTCATGGCATGGTAACTCAGTGGTTAGCACTGCTGCCTCACAGTGCCAGGGATCCGGGTTTGGAGTTTGCACATTCTCCCCATGTCTGTGTGGGTTTCCTCTGGGTGCTCTGTTTCTTCCCACAGTCCAAAGATGTGCAGGTTAGGTGGAATGGCCATGCTAAATTGTCTGTAGTGTCCAAGGATGTACAGACTAAGTGGGTTAGTCGTGGCAAATGTGGGGTTACATGATGGGGGTGGGTCTGGATGGGATGCTCTTCAGAGAGTCAGTGTGGCCTTCTTCTACACTGTCGGGATTCTGTGAATCTGTGGTTCGATTTGGGCATCACCAGCAAGGTCAGCGTTTGTTGGCCATTCCTCATTGCCTTTGAACCCAACTGGCTCGTAGGGGTCATTTTGGGGGCCTGGAGCACATATAGGACATTGTAGGTGAGGATGGCAGAATTAAAACCATAAATCTGAAGAAACAGGAACAGGAGTAGGTCATTCAGCAACTCAAACCTACCCCACCATATGATAAGATCATGGCTCGCATCCAATTTCTTTCCCTTTCCTTTCATAAAGCACATTAGTGAACCAGTGAACAATATCTGTTCCCCTCTCAAATTTCTTATCACTCTACATCTTCCAAATCTTCCCTGACCTCCCTATGAAACCTCTATTGTACTCCCATGAGCAGCCCATATTTTCATAATCAAAGGTCTCTTCTGTACTACTTGCTTAGTTCTTCTAGACTCTTTGGTGGTCACCAACTCCCTCAAAATAAACAGAACAACATTACTGAAGTAGATTAGGTTATCTACAGTGTGGAAACAGGCCATTCAGCCCAACAAGTCCCCACCAATCCTCCGGAGAGTAACCCACCCTGACCAATTTCCCTCTGACTAATGCACCTGACACTATGGGCAATTTAGCATGGCCAATTCACCTAACCTGCACATCTTTGGACTGTGGGAGGAAACCGGAGCACCCAGAGGAAACCTATGCAGACACAGGGAGAATGTGCAAACTCCACTCAGTCACCCAAGGCAGGAATCAAACCTGGGTCCCTGGCACTGTGAGGTTGCAGTGCTAACTACTGAGCCACCATGCCGCCCTCAAGTCGTCCCCAGACAAGCTTACAAATGAAAACTATTGGGTTGTTTTAACATATAAATGTCCTGGCTGAACAGTTACAGATAAATTAGCTTCACTGTTTTATTTGCCTCAAGGAAGCACTGACAAGGCTGGACATAACCATAACATGGAACTCCTATTCTGAGTTTTCTGGAGTCAATAATCAATTTTTAAGTTACATCTTTTTTTTCTTATTCTTAAAAAATATTCAAAATGGTGCCAGATCATGGCAACAGTGGAAAAGCTTTTCACTACTGTTTTTCTCACTGGAAAATACACATGACAACAAAATCATTCATTCATTCAATATCTAAGTCAAATGGATACAACTGAAAAATGAGTGTAAATATCAAAGAAATTAATGGAGAAGGAAGCAAAATTTTGAAAACATTAAAAGATTTTCAAGAAGAAGTCACAGTTCTTAGGATTAGAGGGATCAAAGGATATGGGGAGAAACCTGGAACAGGGTATTGAATTGAAATATCAGCCAAGATTTTATGAATAACAGAGAAGGCTCGAGGGGCCAATGGCCTACACTTCCTTTTTTCTATGTTTTCATGAAAGCAAGTTAGCCAACGTAAAATCTGTATTTGCAGCATTATATTTTATGTTGCTCAAAAAATGCATAACCTACAGTCAATCCATGTAAGATTCTGTAAATCCCACTTTCGAAATAGAACCAGTTTGACTCAAAATTGGGACAGAGATAGACTTTAACCTCACACCTTTAATGCATTATCTGAACCGAGGTGACACATTTTGTTAGAAAATCTGAAGTTATCTTGAAAATGTGACTTAAAAGGAGTTCTGGAATTTACATACTAATGAACCGAAACTGGCAAAATTATTCTAAAAGATGAAATAGTTAATCTAAGTTTGTTTACTATATTGCAATTGCATGATACTGTAACATTTTGCTATGAACTCTGTGTCTTCCAGTCCTGCTTCACAACCACCCGATGAAGAAGCAGCGCTTCGAATGCTAATGTTTCCAAATAAACCTGTTGGACTCAGCTAACAATGGGATCTTGACCAGATGGGCCATTGGGCTGAGAAGTGGCAGATGGAGTTTAATTCAGATAAATGCGAGGTACTGCATTTTGGGAAAGCAAATCTTAGCAGGACTTATACACTTAATGGTAAGGTCCTAGGCAGTGTTGCTGAACAAAGAGACCTTGGAGTGCAGGTTCATAGCTCCTTGAAAGTGAAGTCACAGGTAGATAGGTTAGTGAAGAAGGCATTTGGTATGCTTTCCTTTATTGGTCAAGGTATTGAGTACAGGAGTTGGGAGGTCATGTTGCAGCTATTCAGGACATTGGTTAGGCCACTGTTGGAGTATTTCGTGCAATTCTGGTCTCCTTCCTATCGGAAAGATATTGTGAAACTTGAAAGGATTCAGAAAAGATTTACAAGGATGTTCCCAGGGTTAGAGGATTTGAGCTATTGGGAAAGGCTGAATAGGCTGGGGGTGTTTTCCCTGGAGTGTCGGAGGCTGAGGGTGACCTTGTAGAGGTTTATAAAATCATGAGGAGCATGGATAGGATAAATAGACAAAGTCTTTTCCCTGGGGTGGGGGAGTCCAGAACTAGAGGGCATAGGTTTAGGCTGAGAGGGGGAAGATATAAAAGAGACGTAAGGGGCAACTTTTTCACGCAGAGGGTGGTACGTGTATGGAATGAGCTACCACTGGAAGTGGTGGAGGCTGGTACAATTGCAACAGTTAAAAGGCATCTGAATGGGTATATGAATAGGAAGGGTTTGGAGTGATATGGGCCAGGTGCTGGCAGGTGGGACTAGATTGGGTTGGTATATCTGGTCAGCATGGATGAGTTGGACTGAAGGGTCTGTTTCTGTGCTGTACATCTCTATGACTCTAAAACCTGGTGTTGTATGATTTTTAACGTAAAAAAAATAGACTATTCCAAAATACAAGTAGACACCCTGAATGAACATCAGAGGGATATATTAGACATAATCAAATTTCAAACTGATTTCTTGTGCAAGGTAAACTAATCATTTTAGCCTTACCTCAAGGAAGCGCTGGCAAGTATAGTCATAACCATACCAGGGAACTCCCATTAGGAGTTTCTTGGAATCAATACCTAGATTGATATAAGCTGAGAGACCTAAAGGGGAAAAATTAATGACAGTTTTAGATCAACATTGATGCAGGATGGGTAAACCCTGAACCAGAAAGTGATTTAGTACATACCTGCTAATGTCTTGTTATAGGGCGCATTTGGCTTTGCAAGACAATCACCTAGCGTTCTACGTTCTATGTCAAATGACATCACAAATAAGAAGTCACAGGCATTTGCAATTGCTGTGTAATCAAAACATCGACCAATTTTACAATGCGGAGACCAAGGTACGTTAAATGTGACCTAAAGTAGAAAAATAACAAGAAATTAATTTCTTCTAAGGGAATGAGATGAAATCAAGCATATACATCTGAGTTACTCACTGCAGGACTCCAACAGCAGGTCAGAGGCTAGGAATATCTATGGCAGAGCCTGCCCACCATCTACCAGGCACAAGTCAGGAGTGTGTTGGAATGCTCCCCACTTGCCTGGATGGGTGCAGCTCCAACAACACTCAAGAAGCTCAACACCATCCAGGACAAAGCAACCCGCTTGATTGGCACCACATCCACAAAATTCCACTCCCTTCACCACCAACACTCAGTAACAGCACAGTATACTATCCACAAGATGCACTGCAAAAATTCAGCAAAGATCTTTACATAACACTTTCCAAGCCATGATCACTTCCATTGAGGGGGACAAGGGCAGCAAGAACACCACTCTCTGCAAATTCCCCTCCAAGCTACTCACCATCCTGACTTGGAAATATATCGCTGTTCCTTCACTGTCACTGGGTCAAAACCCTGGAATTCCCTCCCTAATGCCACTGTGGGTATTCCTACATCACATGAACTGCAGCAGTTCAGAAAGCACCACTTTCTGAAGGAGAATTAGGGATGGACATTAAATTCTGGCCCAGCCAGCGACACCCATATCCTATGAATGAATAATAAAAAATATAGTGGCTACAAAAGCATGTCAGAGGCTGTGAAATCTGTGGCATTTATCTCCTGGCTCTATAAAGTCTGTCCCACCACCTATGAGGCACAGATCAGGGGTGTGATGGATAATTTCTTCATGCCTGATTGAGTTCAGTTCCTCAAAACTACTCAGTATAAAGCAGCGAAATTGGCTGCTACTCTACCAGTCGTAACTATTAGGTAAAAACAAGGACTGCAGTTGCTGGTAACCAGTAAGGCAACTAAGGTTATGGTGAAAAGGCAGGAAAGTTGAGGATTATAAGATCAGCCATGAGCTCACTGAGTGGCAGAGCACACTTGATGGGCTGAATGGCTTGATTGTGCTCCTATGTTTTATGGCAACATCCTTTCAGGCTGAACATTCCTGATCATCATAATTCACTATATTCTAAACAAATCTCCTCTTCTAATCTCTAGCACATTTGGCAATTACCTAAGGGCTGTTTTCACTGGTTACTAGCCCACATACTACTGGTTACACTTTCTACTCATTGATGTTATCAAAACATTTTGCATATTGAACATTTTTTGGCATCTCCACTTTCCTCACAACTCTTAATTCCCTTACTAATTAAAACTCTGTCCATCTCAGCCGTGAATATATATATAATGATCCAGCTTCAACAGCCCTCTGCAGCAAAGATTCACTCTGAGAGGAAAAAAAAATTCCTCCTCATCTCGGTCTAAAATAAACAACAACTTATTCTGAGATGATGCTCCCTGGTCCTAGAATCTCTCACAAGCAGAAATACCCAGTCGAGTCCCCTAAGAATCTTGTATGTTTTAATAAAGTCACTTCTTATTCTTCTAAACTCCAATCAGTACATGCCAACTTATTCAAACTCTCTTCTTAAGACTGTCCCTCCATACCTGACATCAGCCTTGTGAACCGTCTCTAGACTGCTTCCAGTGTCAGTACATTTTTCGTTACTTATGGGAACCAAAATTGTCCACAATATTCCTGTAATCTAACTAACGACAGAGATACAAGTAGAAATTGCTGGAAAAACTCAGAGGTCTGGCAGCATCAGTGGAGAGAATCTGAGTTAACATTTCAGATTGAGTGACCCTTCCTCAGAACAGATGGTCTAACTACTGCTTTGTATAATTTTAGCAAAGATTACCTACTTGAAGTGCTCCAGCCTGAAATGTTGATTTTCCTGCTCCTTCAGATGCTGTCTGACCTGCTGTGCTTTTCCAACAGCACACTCTCAACTCTGATCTCCAGCATTGGCAGACCTCACTGTCTACTACCTACTTTTATACTCAATAACCTTTTAAATAAAGATCAGCATTCCAGTTCCTTCTCTAATAACTGCTGAATTTGGATGCTAACCTCTTGTGATTTATGCACAGGACTTCTCAAATCTCTCTGTTCTGTTGGTGGTAGCTCTAATTGTAACTGTGAATACAGAATAAATAACTCTCAAAGAACAGTCACAAGCACAGTGGGCCAAATGGGCTCCTCCTGTGTTGTATAATTCTTGTGTAAAAGTTATGGTTTCACGCATTCCGTCCCAGGAAGCTGAGCTGAAATTTATTTATATAATTCTGAACTGTAAGGGCTAATCTGCTGAAAATTCAGTTTAAGATTAGATTCCCTACAGTGTGGAAACAGGCGCTTTGGCCCAACAAGTCCACACTGACCCTCTGAAGAGCAACCCATCTGGTCCTACTTCCCTCTGACTAATGCACCTAACACTACAGGCAATTTTAGCACAGCCAATTCACCTGATCAGCACATCTTTGGACTGTAGGAGGATACCCACATAGAGAGAAGGTGCAAACCCCACACAGTCGCCCGAGGCTAGAGTTGAACCTGGGACCTTGGTGCTGTGAGGCAGCAATGCTAACCACTGAGCCACCATATTAAGCTATTTCAAACTGAACTATCTAAGCAGCCTTGTACTGTGACAATGCATTAATAAACAGCAGCCAGATATAATCTTACTTATCCAGAAAAAAGTGTCACGGTTCATGCTAATTAAATAGAAACCATGTCAAAGTAATGGCTCTTTTACCTGAGATCCTGGTATTTCCCGATGGAAGATGTGTGCAGTTTCCTGAACCAAGTGGGGCAATGCGTGATAATTTTCAGATCCAGGTTTAAGGACATCCCACATTTCCAAATTGATGCCATCCATAAAATGCTTTCTTGCAAGCAGCACTTTTTTTTTGATCCACTTTGCTCGCTTCCTTCGATTTAGCAGGTTCTGCTGCGATATAGTTGCTGGTGAAGCATTAAGAAAGAGCAACAGGTATTTATAAGATAAAGTCAATGTACTGTAACCAGACCATAGGGCTTCTCATGAATTAGAGAAAGACAATGGGTGTTGGTTTAATCTGAGGGTCACCACGCCTCAGGCAAGGGGAGAGATTGAGAAGGAGAGTCCTTCATGGTAACCTCAGCCAAAGTGGGAATTAAACCCATGCTGCTGGCATCACCAACCAGCTATCTAAACCCATGCTGCTGGCATCACCAACCAGCTATCTAAACCCATGCTGCTGGCATCATTTGCACAACAGACAGCCCCAAACTCTGAAAGAATTGCAAATATGAAGTCGATAGAAGTTTACAAATTTATGAAAGGCTTGAATAGAATGGATAATCAGTGTCTTTTTTTCAAGGTTGGAAATGTCACTTGTTAGGGCACATAGTTTAATGTAAAGGGGGGATTCTTTAAAGGAGATGTGAGAGGCATTTTTTTTCACACAGAGTGTGGTAAGTGCCTGAAATGCACTGAGAGGAAGTGGTAAAGCATGTAGAATAATAACGTTTAAGAGGCATCATGACAGGTACATGAATAGGCAGGGAATAGAGGGACTCAGATCGCATAGAGGCAGAAGGTTTTTAGTTTAGAAAGATATCATGTATCAGCACAATCTTGGTGGGCCGAATGGCCTATTCCTGTGCTGTACTGTCCTATGTTGTTCTTAGATAGTAGTCAAGGAAGATCTCCCTGGTAGCTGAATTTACATTGTGCCTTCCACAGTCTAAGAATCTCCTTCAAAACAAGACAATTATTTCTAAAGTATAATGACTGATATCTTGTTCGCAGATATTGTATCTATTTATCCCCAGCAAGGGGCCATGAATAGGAAGTTAGGTAATCAAGAGGGATCAGTTTATTGTTTTATTGGTGTTAGATGAGGAAAAAATGTTGCCTAGGGCACCCCAAGAACTTCCCGTTCTTCGTAAAATTGTGCCATTGGGGCCTTCTATGTGCACCTCAGCAGAGGGTGTTCAGTATTTCATCAGAAATGCAGCACTCCCTCAGTGCTGCACTAAATGTAAAGTCCCAGGGTAAACCCAACCTTCTGACCTAGAAGAGATATTTAAACAGTAAAGTGATCTTGATTTCTAATGGGAGTTTGCATATCATGTGACCTGTGTCTACGTATTCCACACTACAAGGTCACCAAGACTTCCAATAGTCTCCTTTAAAAAATGGCTCAACCTATCTGACTCTATACTTTGGACAGCAACTGATTTCTTTATAACTTCATAACAGTTAAGAGGAAGCTTTATCATAACAGTTCATAAGACATTACCTTTTAATATTTCTGCATTTTTAATTGTAGCCTGAAATGTGTAAAGAGAAAACAGATTTTTTTTTAATTCATGGGATGAGGGCTTTGCTGGCTTGGACAGCATTCATTGCCCAACCCTAATTGCCCAGAGGGCAGTTAACAGTCAACCACATTGCTGTGGGTTTTGGAGTCACATGTAGATCAGACCAGGTAAGGATAGCACTTTCCTTCCCTAAAGGACATTAGTGAATCAGATTTTATTTCCCCAACAATTGATAATGGATTCATGGTCATCATTGGACTTTTAACTCCAGGTGTTTATTGAATTCTGATTCCACCATTTGCCACGGCAAAATTTGAACTCTGATCCCTAGGATATTGCCTGGGTCTCTGGATTAACAGTCCAGCAACAATATCACTAAGCCATTGCTTCCCCAATAGAAGGAAGGGATTGCTGCATTTTTAAAAAAGCAAATAGTCTGACACTCATTGTAAGTGTTGTTTACACAACTGCTTGTTCAAGCACTGGGCAAGTCTAGTTGTAGATGAGCTCGAGCCAAGGGGTATATACAACAGAGTTTTGGCTGGCAATGAGCTGCTGACTGGTCTAGCACTGCTGACCCATTTTTGATAACAAGGACCTTTTGCCTGCTAACAACTATGTTAGTGATTCCCAGATAGTTGTGTGTGAGAATACTTGGGCAGACATCATTGGACCTCTAGAAAAGAATGAGCAGTAAAAACTCCTCAAGTCTGATAAAAGCTATTTTACTTCCTCCTATCCAGTCACCCTATGCCTCTTGCAAACAAGTGAAAGCACCTGGAGAAAGGAGGTTGAGGAGTAGCAAGTCCTGACAAGCCAGAAGGTGCATCTCAGCAAACCCTGGAATAGGAACCATATTAACTGCCTTCCTAATACTTCCCTCTGCCCATGCCACCCAGATATGTTTCTCTGTCTGTATCTGACTGTATTGGTATATAGAGGCAATTTTACAAGGGGGGTTAGAGTTTTAACCTTTAGAGTTAAATGCCAATAGTTCATAATTGTTTACCTGTAGCTGAAATCTATTTGTTTGCAATAAATGTCAACTTGTGTTCAGTACAGAAAGCAGACCCTTGCTTTATGTCAATATGGGTCTAAAATGCAAATAATTTGGGGAACTTTGCATCGTTTTATGAAATGTATGACAATTAGTGTGACTCTGAGAGTAGCAGGACTTGGATATCCAGGGTACAATCCCAATGAGGCGTGACAATTTTGTAACATTTCTCACTTCTCAACATTGAGAAATTACACAAACCACAGACCATGATTATTCATCTATTATTTTTGGTAGGTAGAATATTTGCTCAGAATTAATGAGCATTGACTGAGTATTCAACCCTCTTCCAGTGTCTCAATTTATCCAATTATATTTCTATTCTAATCTAATCTAATCTAATCTAAATCTAATCTAATCTAATCTAATCTATTCCTTTTGGTGCCATCCAACTTTCATGTTAATGCATCTCTGGTGTTCTCATTAACCACAGCAATGGGGTTGATTCGAAATGACTGCCTGGCCAATTCAATAAGGACAATAAATGCTGGCCTAGCCAGCAATGCTCACATTCCATAATTGAATTTAAAAGCAATTATTAACTTCCAGCCACTCCTGCCTCAGTGCTCACACACCCAGCAAAGACCTCAAACTTGACAGGAAAGGTGCAAAACAAAACATACAGGAGTGGCCAATCCCCAGCAATAATGGAGAAAAGCCACTCTGGAGTTCACTGTAAGTGTAAAAGCAAAATTAAACATGAAGGATATTTCAACTAGAGCATTCACACCGAATTAATCCCCACTGTGAAATTTCTTGTCTTTTTTTATATAAGATTTTGATCTCATATTACTTCATGGCAATCTAAACTGGAAGAGACAAAACAGGGAGGTTGCAATATTGTTGAACAAGTTTGCAGAGATATTTTCCATTATAAACATGTACAGAGGAATTGGTAAGTAGAAACATGAAGTGCAAATGTGTGGAAAAATTAGACAATGGGAAGTAATGCTTTGCAGACAGAAAAGATGCGTCATTGTGAAATTTTTAATACATTGCACAGAATAATTTGCAACTGTTGTATCAAAACTGGGGAGGAATGTATGGAATGTTAAGGGAAGACAAATTAGAATTGCTAAGAAAACTCTGCACACTGTGTTCCTTTATAAGACTGTTGTAATGAGGCTGGCATTTTGTGAGGATTTGATTTTTTCTTTTTTGTGATAAAATTAGTTACCTTTCAGGACAACTCGAACATGATTTGCATGAGCATGACACAATAGCTCACGGTCATACTTTCCAAAGGCAACAATTGTCGTGACCTTTGACCAGTCGTAATGTTTCCAATCCATTCCTCCACTATCAAAGACAACGACCTGTTACAAAAATAAGGCAGTCAGTCGAAGAAATGACATGAAACAACATCAATCTTTCTTCAAAATAAATAACATTATCCACGCTCCGGTAACAGACCAGGAAAGGGATTGAGTCTGCAGGTTATTTGCTGAATCCCTTGTGACCACACTGTCCACTGAGCAACATTACCCTGAACCTCAGCAACTACTGAACAGTTACATTGTCATTTTACACTAAGGTTTGTCCTAAGATCTATTAAATTGTATGCACTTTAATCCAAACCAGAATCTCAGGTTGACAAAAGCTGAGGTGAAGTCACAATTTTATTACGTGACCCCCAAGATTCTTAACTGGTGCTTCAGGGTCAATATTCTGTGAAAACAGCAAGCCTCAACTATGGTATTAAGCTGTCATTGTAAGATCACACATCATTTACGAGTTTACATCTCAGAATATTTTTTTAAAGAAAGGATTTAATTGGTGCTGCATTTATAATCATAGCACAGACAATGACTGTCTCCAAGCAGAAAGAATCTAACCATCACACCTTATCATTCAATGGCATTGCCACTGCTGAATCCCACATTATCACCATTCTGGGAGATACCTTTGACCTAAAACTGGACATGCCAGTTTGTCCAGCATCGGCAGTCCTCACTTTCTCCATGCCATACAAAAGCGGGTTAAAGCTATGAATTCTGTGGTTAGGAATTCAACAAAAGTGTCCATTATCCAGAAGGCAGAAGTCAGGAGTGTGCTGGAATACTCCCTACTTGTTTTGGTAGGTGCAGCTCCAACAACACTCAAGAAGCTGGACACCATCCAAGACAAAGCAGCCCCCACTTGAGTGGTACCTATCACATTCAGCATCCCATCACTGGACACTCAGTAGCAACAATGTGTACTATCTACAAGACACACAGCACAAATTCACCAAGGCTCCTCCAATAGCACCTTTCAAACCCTTGACCACTTACATCTAGAATGACAAGGGCAGAAGATATAGGGGAACACCACCACCTGCAAATTCCCCTCCAAGCCACTCACCATCCTGACTTAGAAGTATATCACTGCTGCTTCAGTGTCACGGGGTAACAATCCTGGAACTCCCTCCCTCAGGGCATTGTGGGTCAACCTACAGCAGCAGTTCAAGAAGGCAGCTCATCCCCCAGCTTCTCAAGGCCAGCTAGGGACAGGCAAGAAATGCCCAGGTAGAGATGTCCACACCCCATGAACTTTGAAAAGTATTATTTAAAATATCTTGGGTAAATATTCTGTGCAAACAGCAATCCTGATCCATGGGATTAAACTGCCAGAATGGATCACACTTCATTCCAGAGGCTGTACATCAGGGACACCGTTTAACAGAAATCTTTTCCTGCTGCTGCTGCCCTTGTTAAAATATCTTTGCACTGCTCAGTTTTCCCGAGGCTCCTGTTTCACACAGGCTGGAACTAGAGCAAGTTGCACACTTTCCCATCTGGATTGGAGAGAATTTGATCCTCTCTGCATCCCAACAAGGATCTGAGCTAGTCCAGCTCCCCCTGTCCCTGAGCAGGACTCAGCCCCTCAGCCTGGACCTGACCCTTGGTTTGTTTCAAGGAGCCTTCTCCAGTCTGGATCCCCCAGGGCCCGGAGTGGAGCTGGAGCCTGACTGGGAGGGACACTGTTCCCCAGCCGAAGCCAGGCCAGCCCCGGGGAGGGAAAGAACATCCTCCAGAGGAGAATCTCTCCCAACTCACACAACAGAGCGGGGGCTGGGGAGAGGAGCAGCAGCACACGGGGAGAGACAGGAGCTCCCATCCCAATACTCCATTCCAAGTGTTGCTGCTCAATGGCCTTCAAAAGACAACTTCCAGGCAACCAGAGAATTGAATGGTTTGCAAATACCTACCTCGACTTGGTACTGATGGTCGGCGGGCAGAGGCTGGCACAGATTCAGGGATGGACACGGACACCTGGTCAAGGAACCAGCCCCGGAGCTTGGGCGGATCCCCAGCGCCAGCACCGCCAGAAACTGCACCAAAACCAAACTCCAGCGCATCCTCTCGGCCGGAGATGAAGATCCATCAGACACAGTGAGCTGCTTCATTTATACCGAGTGTCATGTGAGTGATGATGCCGCCTCCTGGCTCTCTCTATCTCTATCTCGGTTTGTGTGATAACAGGAAAATGTTGACGCATCCTGGCAAATGTAACTTTGTAGAGAAGTTCTCCCCCGTATTCCATGTCCTGAACAACATTCAATCATTTATGAAGCTTTGACCATCTTTTAGGCAACATTGCTCCTGGGAAAAGGAAAATCGCTTTATATCTGCCTGCTGTTTAAGAGTCACTTCTTAACATTGGCTTCTTATCCCTCAGCCTCTATTCAATACTTCCTTTTTCCAAAATACAGCGCTATATTAACCAGCTCAAACCCTGTCCGTCATCTACAGCTCACACTGAAAACAACAAATGCTGGAGATCACAGCGGGTAAGGCAGCATCCATGGAGAGAGGGCAAGCTAACATTTCGATTCTGGCAATTCTTCATCAGAGCTGAAGTGAAATTGTGTTATCGAGCTGTACAGCACGGAGACAGACCCTTCGGTCCAACTCGTCCAAGCCAACCAGATATTCCAACCCAATCTAGTCTCATTTGCCAGCATTTAGCCTCTATCCATCCAAACCCTTCCTATGCATATACCCATCCAGATGCCTTTTAAATGTTGCAATTGTACCAGCCTCTACCACATCCTCTGGCAGCTCATTCCATACACGTACCACTGTGTGAAAACATTGCCTCTTCGGTCTCTTTTATATCTTTCCCCTCGCACCCTAAATCTATGCCCTCTAGTTCTGGACTCCCTGACCCCAGGGAAAAGACTTTGTCTATTTATCCTATCCATGCCCCTTATGACTTTACTTAGTCACTGGTCAGCTCTCCGATGCTCCAAGGAAAACATATCCAGTCTATTCAGCCTCTCCCTATAGCTCAAATCCTCCAACCTTGGTAACGTCTTTGTAAATCTTTTCTGAACCCTTTCAAATTTCTCCACATCCTTCCGATAGGAAGGAGACCAGAATTGCACACAACATTCCTAACCAATGTCCTGTACAGCCACAACATGACCTCCCAACTCTTATACTCAATGCTGCGTTCAATAAAGGAAAGCATACCAAATGCCTTATTCATTATTCTACCTACCTGCAACTCCACATTCAAGACGTTTTGAACCTGCACTCCACGGTCTCTTTGTTCAGCAACATTCCCTAGGACCTTACATTAAATGTATAAGTCCTGCTCTGATTTGCTTTCCCAAAATGCAGCACGTCACATTTATCTAAATTAAACCCCATCTGCCACTTCTCAGCCCATTGGCCCATCTGAACAAGATCCTGTTGTAATCTGAGGTAACTTTCTTCAATATCCACTACACCTCCAATTTTGATGTCATCTGCAAACTTACTAACTATACTTCCTATGTTCATATCCAAATCTTTTATATAAATGACAAAAAGTACTGGACCAAGCACTGATCCTTGTGGCACTCCACTGGTCACAAGCCTCCAGTCTGAAAAACAACCCTCCATTACCATTCTCTGTCTTCTACTTTTGAGCCAGTTCTATATCCAAATGGCTAGTTGTCCCTTTATTCCATGAGCTCTAATCTTGCTAACCACTGTTGACGGAGATGGAGAGGTCCAGGAAGGAGAGAGAGGTGCCAGAGATGGTCCAGGTGAATTTAAGGTCGGGGTGGAATGTGTTGGTGAAGTTGATGAACTGTTCAACCTGATGTAGGTGTATCGGGACTTGATGTCCATGGTGAAGATGAGGTGTTCGGGGCCAGGGAAACAGAAATATTGGAGGAGGTGGAGGGTGTGGGTGGATGAGATAGCGCCGATGCAGTCATCAATGTAGTGGAGGAAAAGGTGGTGCCGGTGTAACTGCAGAAGATAGACTGTTCCACGTAGCCGACAAAGAGACAGGCATAGCTGGGGCCCATGAGGGTGCCCATGGCTACCCCTTTCATCTGGAGGAAGTGGGAGGATTGGAAGGAGAAATTGTTGAGGTGAAGACCAGTTCACCCAAACAAATGAGAGTGTCAGTGGACGGGTACTAGTGGGGAGGTCGGGAGAGGAAGAGATGGAGGGCTTGGATGCCCAGGTTATGGCAGATGGAGGTGTATATGTCCATGGTGAAGATGAGGTGTTGGGGGCCGGGGAAACAGAAGTATTGGAGAAGGTAGAGGTCGTGGGTGGTGTCGCGAACCTAAGTGGAGAGTTCTTGGACCAGGGCAACAGGATAGTATCGAGGTAAATGGAGTTGAATTCGGTGGGGCTGGAGCAGGCTCAGACAATGGGTCAGACAGGGTGGTCAGGCTTGTGGATCTTGGGTAGGAGGTAGAATCAGGCAGTGCGGGGTTCCTGAACTATGAGGTTGGAGGCAGTGGGAGGGAGATCCCTTGAGGTGATGAGGTTGTGTACAGTCTGGGAGATGTTGGTTTCGTGATGGGAGGTGAGGTCATTGTTGAGGGGTCAGTAGGAGGAGGTGTCTTCAAGTTGGCGTCTGGCTTCAGCAGTGTAGAGGTCAGTGCGCCAAACTACCACTGCACTCCCTTTATCCGCTGGTTTGATGGTGAGGTTAGGGTTGGAGCAGAGGGAGTGGAGGGCTGCGCATTGTGAAGGTGAGAGGTTGGAGTGGGGGAGGGGGGTAGACAGATTGAGGCGGTTAATGTCTCGGCGGCAGTTGGAAATATAGAGGTTGAGGCCGAGTAATAGACCAGCACGGGGTGTCTAGGTGGATGGGGTGCATTGGAGGCAGGCGAAGGGGCCCTCGGATGTTGAGCGGTAGTCCTGATTGATAAAGTATGCTTGGAGGCGAACGCGGTGGAACACGTGTTCATAGTCACAATGCGTATTGAATTCGTACACAACCTCATCACCTCGGGGATCTCCAATCCACAACTTCCAACCTCATGGTTTGGGAAGCCTGCACCACCTAATTCTACCTCCTACCCAAGATTCACAAGCCTAACTACCCTGGTCGACCCACTGTTTCAGCCTGCTCCTACCCACCGAATTCATCTCCACATACCCCAATAATGTCCTACCTCCCCCCTCCCCGGTCCAGGAACTCCCCACATAGGTTCAAGATACCACCCATGCCCTCCACCTCGTACAGTCATACAGTCATGGAGATGTACAGCACGGAAACAGACCCTTCGGTCCAACTCGTCCATGCTGACCAGATATCCCAAACCAATCTAGTCCCACCTGCCAGCACCAACCCTTCCTCTTCATATACCCATCCTGATGCCTTTTAAATGTTGCAATTGTACCAGCCTCCACCACTTCCTCTGGCAGCTCATTCCATACACGTACCACCCTCTGAGTGAAAAAGTTGCCTGTTAGGTCTATTTTATATCTTTCCCCTCTCACCCTAAACCTATGCCCTCTAGCTCTGGACTCAACCACCCCGGGGAAAAAACTTTGTCTATTTATCCTGTCCATGCCCCTCATGATTTTATAAATCTCTATAAGGTCACCCATCAGCCTCCAACACTCCAGGGAAAACAGCCCCAGCCTGTCAGCCTCTCCCTATAGCTCAAATCCTCCAAACCCTGGCAACATCCTTGCAAATCTTTTCTAAACCCTTTCAAGTTTCACAACATCTTTCTGATAGGAAGGAGACCAGAATTGCGCGCAATATTCCAACAGTGGTCTAACCAATGTCCTGTACAGCCGCAACATGACCTCCTAACTCCTGTACTCAATACTCTGACCAATAAACGAAAGCATACCAAACACCTTCTTCACTATCCTATCTACCTATGACTCCACTTTCAAGGAGCTATGAACCTGCACTCCAAGGTCTCTTTGTTCAGCAACACTCCCTAGGACCTTACCATTAAGCATATAAGTCCTGCTAAGATTTGCTTTCCCAAAATGCAGCACCTCGCATTTATCTGAATTAAACTCTATCTGCCACTCCTCAGCCCATTGGCCCATCTGATCAAGATCCCATTGTAAACTGAGGTAACCTTCTTCGCTGTCCACTACACCTCCAATTTTGGTGTCATCTGCAAACTTACTAATTATACTTCTTATGCTCGCATCCAAATCATTTGTATAAATGACAAAAAGAAGTGGACCCAGCACCGATCCTTGTGGCACTCCACTGGTCACAGGCCTTCAGTCTGAAAAACAACCCTCCACCACCACCCTCTGTCTTCTACCTTTGAGCCAGTTCTGTATCAAAGTTGTGAGTTCTCCCTGTATTCCATGAGATCTAACCTTGCTCACCAGTCTCCCATGGGAAACCTTGTCAAATGCCTTACTGAAGTCCATATAGATCACATCTACCATTCTGCCCTCATCAATCCTCTTTGTTACTTCTTCAAAAAATTCAATTAAGTTTGTGTGACATGATTTCCCACACATGAAACCATGTTGACTATTCATAATCAGGCCTTGCCTTTCCAAATACATGTACATCCTGTCCCTCAGGATTCCCTCCAACAACTTGCCCACCACCGACGTCAGGCTCACTGGTCTATAGTTCCCTGGCTTGTCCTTACCACCTTTCTTAAACAGTGGCACCATGTTAGCCAACCTCCAGTCTTCTGGCATCTCACCTGTGACTATCAATGATACAAATATCTCAGTAAGAAACCCAGCAATCACTTCCTTACCTTCCCACAGAGTTCTAGGGTACACCTGATCAGATCCTGGGGATTTGTCCACTTTTATGCATTTCAAGACATCCAGCAGTTCCTCCTCTGTAATATCGACATTTTTCAAGATGTCATCATCTATTTCCCTACATTCTATATCTTCCATATCCTTTTTCACAGTAAGTACTGTTGCGAAATACTCATTTAGTATCTCCCCCATCTTCTGAGTATCCACACAAAAGTTGCCTTACTGATCTTTGATGGGGGCTATTCTCTCCATAGTTACCCTTTTATCCTTAATGTATTTTTAAAAATCTTTTGGATTCTCCTTAACTCTATTTGCCAAAGCTATTTCATGTCCTCTTTTTGCCCTCCTGATTTCTCTCTTAAGTATACTCCTACTGCCGTTATACTCTTCTAAGGACTAACTCAATCTATCCTATCTATACCTGACATATGCTTCCTTCTTTTTCTTAACCAAACCCTCAAATTCTTTAATCATCCAACATTCCCTATACCTACCAGCCTTTCCTTTCACCATAACATGAATATACTTTCTCTGGACTCTCGTTATCTCATTTCTGAAGGCTTCCCATTTTCCAGCCGTCCATTTACCTGTGAACATGTGTGCCCAATCAGCTTTTGTAAATTCTTACCTAATGCCGTCAAAATTGGCTTTTCTCCAATATAGAACTTCAACTTTTAGATCTGGTCTATCCTTTTTAAAACTAATAGAATTATGGTCGCTGGTCCCAAAGTGCTCCCCCACTGATACCTCAGTCATCTGTCCTGCCTTATTTCCCAAGAGTAGGTCAAGTTTTGCACCTTCTCTAATAGGTACATTTGCATACCTCCTCGAAGACTTCCACTTCCTTGGCCCCAGCGTGTCATTTTCACTATGGACATCTAGTCCCTCAGCACCTCCATCAGCCATGACCAGGGACCCAAGCCCTCCGTTCCTTCCTCTCCCTACATATCCACCAGTACCCTTCCACTGACACTCTTATTCATTTGGCTGAACTGGTCCTCACCCTCAACAATTTCTCCTTCGAGATTTGAGAAGATTTCTAGCCCAGGTTGAGGTTCTGGATGTAGGTTTGCTCGCTGAGCTGGAAGGTTCATTTTTAGACGTTTCGTCACCATATTAGGTAACATATTCAGTGAGTCTCCGGAAGAAGCACTGCTGGTGTTTCCTGCTTTCTATTACACACTAAAACAGCAGCTAATGAACTTGAAAGACCCAATTCAGACAACAAGCAAAACTAATGTCATTTACAAAATACCATGCAAGAACTGTAGCAAACACTACATTGGACAAACAGGCAGAAAACTAGCCACCAGGATACATGAACATCAACTAGCCACAAACCGACATGACCCTCTCTTACTGGTATCCTTACAGATAAGGAAGGACACCACTTCGACTAGGACAACACATCCATCCTAGGACAAGCCAAACAGAGACACACATGAGAATTTCTGGAAGCATGGCATTCCAACCAGAACTCCATCAACAAATACATTGACTTGGATCCCATTTACCACCCCCTGGGAAAAAGAACAGGAAGTTACATCACCATAGGAAATGATATCACCACAGGAAATGACATCACCAACCCAAGGAAATCCAAACATAGAAATAGAAAGCAGGAAACACACCAGTGCTTCGTCTGGAGGCTCACTAAAGATGTTACATAGTATGGTGACGAAACGTCTAAAAACTAACTTTCCAGCTCAGCGAGCTAAGCTACTTCTGGAATTTCTCCTTGGAATCCCCCCACTTCCTCCAGATGAGAGGGGTAGCTATGGGCACCTGCATGGCCCCAGCTATACCTGTCTCTTTGTTAGCTATGTGGAACAGTCTATCTTCCACAATTACACCGGCACCATGCCCAACCAGTCAGTTTAAATTATGCCCAAGGCTACTAAAGCCCAATCAATCTTGAATCTATTGTTTTGCCAACATCGAATCAATAAGATGATGCAATGTTGGGGGTATTAAAAAAGCAGGCATTTTGAAAATCAGACAGAGAATAACTGCCATTGACAGAGTAACTGCCATCGAGAGAGAGAGAGAGAGAGAGAAAGAATTAAAAGTTTGAAAAACTCTATCAAAGGTACCTTTTCATATGAAACATCTTCACAGTATAAAGAAAGACGACGGCCCAGGGAGATCTTCATCCGAAAGAGGACAGACTCCAAAGGCGACAGCTGCTGTATTAAGTTAATGTAAGTTTAGTAAGAGTTTTATTGGAATGGTATATTGTTATAGAGTTGGAGGCAGGTAATGAACATTTAAGAGAAAGGGGGCTTAGAGTTGTGAATAGTTGTTGTTTAATGTTCACTTTTAGAGTTAAGGAATAAATTGATATTGATTTTTTTAAGTAGTAGAATTTGGGAGTTCTTTGTCACTCATACTTTAACAAGTTACGAGGCGAGGTGAGCTCTTCTGGGTGTTTGGATTAATTAACAGAAGGGTTCACCGCTATTTCATAACATTTATAAAATCCAAAGTTTGTGCGAAGGTTTGTAGCTCGGGTGCTCGTTGTTGTGGTTCTGTTCGCCGAGCTGGGAATTTGTGTTGCAGACGTTTCGTCCCCTGTCTGGGTGACATCCTCAGTGCTTGGGAAACTCCTGTGAAGCGCTTCTGTGATCTTTCCTCCGGCATTTGTAGTGGTTTGAATCTGCCGCTTCCGGTTGTCAGTTCCAGCTGTCAGTTGCAGTGGTCGGCAGACAAAGGCAGAATGACGGTCATCCTGGACAAAGCAGAGTACATCCAAAAAGTGCAACAACTACTTGCAGATACCAACACCTTCCAAAAGAGGGAGTTTGACCCCACCCCACAGCTCACCAATAGGATAAACAACACACTGAGGAACCTACAAAAAAACGGACAGATAACCAGGTTTGACCTACAGAGAATGAAACCTGAAAGCAACAACACTCCCAGATTCTATGGACTACCTAAAGTGCACAAACCAGACATCCCACTCAGACCCAGAGTATCACTCCCAGGGACACCATCACACAAACTGGCTAAAGAACTACAGCAGAAACTGAAACACCTGATCAGCGGATCCAGACACTCTATACAGTCAACACATGAATTCTTGGACATCATCAGAAATATACACATAGACAAGGAAGAAACCATGGTCTCATTCGATGTAACGGCTCTGTTCACCTCTATCGACAAAGCCCTAGCCAGAGAAACAATAGCCAACCTGCTGGACATACAGAACAGACAACAGGACGGTGAACCTATCAACAAAGACGGCATACTCAAACTACTGGACCTGTGCCTCACAACACACTTCACATTCAACAACCAAATAAATGAACAAATCAACGGCACACCCATGGGCTCACCCATCTCTGGACTCATAGCAGAAACAGTAATGCAAAGATTAGAACAAACAGTCTTACCGCAAATTCAACCCAAACTCTGGGTCAGATATGTGGATGACACCTTTGTAATCATTAAAAACGCAGAAATAGAGAACACACACTGGATCATCAACACCACACTCACAGGAATCCGAATCACTGGAGAGGAAGAAAAGGACAACCAACTCCCATTCCTAGACGTGATGGTACAGAGAACACCGAACAGAGAATTCACCACAAAGGTATACAGGAAAGCCACACACACAGACCAAGTCCTGAACTACGAAAGTAACTACCCCAACACACACAAAAGAAGTTGCATCAAGACACTGTTCAAAAGGGCCACAACACACTACAGTACACCAGAACTGCAAAAAGAGGAAGAAGAACACCTCTACAATGTATTCGCCAAAAATGGATACCCGTGCAATTTCATCAACAGATGCCTAAGGGAAAGACAACGGAACGAGGACATGCCACAAACCAAAGGACTAGCCACACTACCATACATCAAGAGCATTTCCGAACTGACAGCCAGACTACTGCGACCACTAGGACTCATAACAGCACACAAACCAACAGCCACTCTCAGACAACAACTCACCAGAACGAAGGACCCAATACCCAGCATGAGCAAAACCAATGTAGTGTACAAAATCCCATGCAAGGACTGCACAAAACACTACATAGGACAAACAGGAAGACAGCTAACGATCTGCATCCATGAACACCAACTAGCCACGAAACGACACGACCAGCTATCCTTAGTAGCCACACACGCAGATGACAAGCAACATGAGTTCGACTGGGACAACACTATTATTATAGGACAAGCCAAACAGAGAACAGCCAGGGAATTCCTAGAGGCATGGCACTCATCCACAGATGCAATCAATAAGCACATCGACCTGGACCCAATATACCGACCACTGCAACAGACAGCTGGAACTGACAACCGGAAGCGACAGATTCAAACCACTACAAATGCCGGAGGAAAGATCACAGAAGCGCTTCACAGGAGGCTCCCAAGCACTGAGGATGTCACCTAGACAGGGGACGAAATGTCTGCAACACAAATTCCCAGCTCGGCGAACAGAACCACAACATTTATAAAATCCATTTGGATTCTCCTTAACCCTATTTGCCAAGGCTATCTCATGTCCCTTTTTGCTGTCTTGATTTTCTTCATAAGTATACTCCTACTGCCTTTATACTCTTTTAAGGATTCACTCGATCTCTGCTGACTGTAACTGACATGTGCTTCCTTTTTTATAACCAAAACCTCAATTTCTCTAGCCATCCAGCAATCCCTACACCTACCAGTCTTGCATTTCACCCTAACAGGAATATACTGTCTCTGGACTCTTGATATCCTATTTTTGAAGGCTTCCCATTTTCAAGCTGTCCCTTTACCTGTGAATATCTGCCCCCAGTCAACTTCTGAAAGTTCTTGCCGAATGCCATCAAAATTGGCCTTCCTTCAATTTAGAACTTCTTTTTAGATCTGGTCTAACCTTTTCCATCACTATTTTAAAACTAATAGAATTGTGGTCGCTGGCCCCAAAGTGCTCCCCACTGACACCTTAGTCACCTGCCCTGCCTTATTTCCCAAGAATAGGTCAAGTTTTGCACCTTCTCTAGTAGGCACATCCACATACTGAATCAGAAAATTGTCTTATACACACTTGACATATTCCAAGGTGCTATGAGTTAGTGAGGGTAGGAATATGAGGATAGAGCAGATGAATGTATGGCTGAGGAGCTGGTGCAGGGGAGAATGGTTCACATGTTTGGATCATTGGAATCTCTTCTGGAGTAGAAGTAACCTGTACAAGAAGGACAGATTGCACCTGAATTGGAAGGGGACTAGTATACTAGCGGGCAGATTTGCTAGAGCTGCTCGGGATGATTTAAACTAGTATGGTGGGGGTTGGGACACAGGGAAATAGTGAGGAAAGAGATCAATCTGAGACTGGTACAGTTGGGAAAAGGACTGAGTCAAACAGTCAGGGGAGGCAGGAACAAAGCAGAGATCAAGGTAGGACTGATAAATCAAACTGCATTCACTTCAATGCAAGAGGCCTAACAGGGAAGGCAGATGAGTGCAGGGCATGTTTAGGAACATGGGACTGGGATATCATAGCAATTACACAGACTGGCAGCTTAATGTCCCAGGATACAAATGCTACAGAAAAGATAGAAAGGGGGGCAAGAGGGGGAGTAGCACTATCTGCCTACCCCCCCCCCCCCAACTTTTCCTGGAGTTAACCCATTTACCTGACTGTATCTCCAGCTTTTCTCCCCTTCCTATAACTGCCATCCATCACACCCCTAGCTCTTGTAAATTCTTTGTTGCCTCTAACTGCCGCTCCAACCAATCCATGCAATATGATATGATTCGCAAACAAAGACACTTCCTGCAGACATAATCATCAGTAACATGGAAACTCTCCCTAAACTCCCACATCCGACAGGAAGAACACATCACTCTACTAAAGGCCATCTTTGCTCCTTCACAATCTACAGATCCAGAAAACAGCACTGTGTTACTGCTCTAAAAAAACACTGCTCCAGGCTAACTTAATACTTATGGCTTATGTTTTTAAAATTTAATCAAGAGACAGATCTCCATAAAATATATAATCAAGAAAAAACCCCACTCTACTCACTATTGTAGATTTGCAGCAAGGCAACATTTACAAACCATGCACTAATGTGTTCCTGTGCTGTGAGCTCTCCCACACAGGCTGCTCCGAGTTCAGCTGTGAATTTCACTGTTATTTTTTCCTAAACAGCTCTTATGTCTGGAGATACTTGAACTCAAATGGTAAAGGCAGCAACTGTGCAGGTTCACTGCTGTGTCAGACAGCAGCAGAGGTTTCTTTCTCTGACCATGTGGTCATTGCCTCATCAGTCTTCCTCCTTGTTTTGATGTTTTTGCTCCCAAAGTTCCAAAACAGCATATAAAACATGATTTGCAGACGCAGGTCTTGAACTGGGGTGTCCAAAGTTAAAAATCACACAACTCCAGGTTATAGTCCAACACGTTTAATTGGAAGCGCTAGCTTTCGGAGCACTGCTCCTTCATCAGGTGTCGTATGATTTTTAACTTTGCATATAAAAGAGTAATTGCTGCTCCTGGAATTTAAGCAACTCACCTCAAACACCTAAAATACCTCAGACAAGGAGCAGCTCTTAGACGATTTATTCCCGTCCTATGCAATCATATTGTGAATAAGACAACAGAGAAAACAATTTATTGGTTTGGTACAAGGTCTGAGTAATTGTTACCGAAGGTTCTCACATTTATTTATTCAGTTTGCTTGAGACAAAAATCTGTCAGGAAACTTGATTTAATGTATGTTGCCGTTTTACATCCACATGAAACACCTGAAGTTGCATTTCGACAAGGCACTGCAGAGATTTCCATGCATGGTGGGTAGTGCATGGAACCAGGCCATTCAGCCCATCTGGTCAGTGCCATTGTCAAAAGTTCAAAGGAATATCCTCTCATCTTGTTTCTCATTCATCCTCTTCATCTGCCATAAAATCTTTCTATTCTCTTAACCCTGCCCACACTTCTGGGCTTCCCCTTCAATACGTTTATGTCACTTATTTGCAACATGAACCCCTCCCACATCTGCTAGCCTCTCCTAGCTGGACAATCTCCATCTGATTCTTTTCAAACTCTTGAGAACCTTTCTGTGAGAGGTAATTTCGGTTTAAACTTTAAGATGTGCCTGGACCACAGACTGATCTATAATAAAAGACAAAACTTTTGTTTCTTTTCTAACAACCATTTTATATACTCAAAAGTAGAATAGTTTAAATTGTGCAGAATGCTGACAATTTGTGAGCGATAGTAAAAACAAGCAGGCTCTTGATTGATGAAGCCATTCACACAGCAGGGAAGGATAAGTCCTTGACTGATAAGACTGCTAGGACAGACAGAGAAGAATAAGTCTTTGACTGATAAGACTACAGGGTGAGAAAAACAACAACTTTAGAGACTCTGAAGACATTTGTTGCAGACTTTGTGATAAAAATAATGATGTTTTTAAGAATGTGAACCTCATGGCTTGTTGGAGCCAAGGAGAGGAGGGACTTGTGCTGTATATAATGGGAGACTTTGTAAGCCTCAGCGCGCCTTTTCTTTAAGGGTGCCCGACTCTGCAGACTTGACTTGTTAATAAAACTTTGTTTTCCTGAATTTGTCTAGAGCGATTATTGAGAAGCGATTTTCGTTTCTAACACTTTCCAATTTGATGCCTAATATTTTTAATGTTAGAGAAAGTCAGTCTGCCCCATTCACTCGTTCCTTGTCCTTCATCATTAACCAGCACAGATTGAAGGTCCATCCACCATCCAGCCCTGACACTGTATCTCACTGCTTGGACTGCAATAGCTAACCTTAGCATTAGTAATGGTGTAGGGCTCAGTTGGCTGGATAGTTGGTCTGCAATACAGAGTGATGCCACAATGTGGGTTCAATTTGCACACCAGCTGAGGTCACCAGGAAGGATCCGCCATCTCAACCTCTCCCCTCGCCTGAGGCACGATGACCTTCAGGTTAAACTCATTAACAGCTATCTTGGGTCAATAGTGACCAGACCGGCAACCCCAGTGAAACAGAAGCAGTGTGAGTATATGAGAGGCAAGATGGATCACCTGAATGGGGAGGAAGAGAGAGAGCCAAGAGGGATCAACTGGCCTGAGATCGACAGGATGGGCAGGGGAGTGATACAAAAGGGATCAACTGGCCCAGGGTCAACAGGATTGGGGAGGGGAGAGAGACAAGAACGATCAACAAAATGGGTGAAGGGAGCAATACATGAGGGATCAACAGGATGGCAGAAGGAAAAAGACAGAGACAAAAGAGATCAACAGGACTGGGGAGAGAGAGAGAGAGAGCCAAGAGGGTTTGACCAGCCCAGGGTCAATGGGATGATGTGGAGAAGAGAGACAAGCGAGACAGAGGGAGGAAGGAAAAGGGAAGGGGAATTGACAGGCCCTGGGTGGGCAGGATTGGGGCAGCGGAGGTGACAAGTGGGATGGATGAGATCGGGGTTGAGAGAGAGGAGCAGGATCAATAGGATCGACAAGAGTGGGCTGGAAGAGAATGAAAAAAATGAGATCGAGATGATCGGGCATGTGGAACCAGGGGAGGGGAAGTTGGAGAGATAGACAGGTGAAATTGACAGTCCCATAGAGGCTTAGGCTGTGGGGATCCACTCAGTCTAATCTCTATGCCTCAACCGTTACGTCAACATCAAAGCCCCCTTTCCCACCACTCTCCTTGAATCATGGAGCAGCAGCAGCTGGCAATTCAGCCCATCAAGTCTATTCCTCTATTCATTTGGATCATGAATGGTGTAATTTTCTCAATGCCCATTTCCTGTCCTATCTTCAAATCCTTTTATGCAATTAGCTTGCTTAAATCCATCAATCTCCATCTTGAATATACTGGATGTTTGTGCTTCCATGGTCAGCTGGTGTAGACAATGACAAACAGTCCCCACCCTGTCAAGAAATTCCTTCTCCATCTGTCCTCAGGCTGGTCCACTATTCAAGAAGATCACGGAGACTCTGATACTGACTTGATTTCTACTCACCTGCCCAGCTTCAGTAATCTTTGACTTAAGACTCGATCCATCTGAACGTTAAACATAGTTAATGACTCACCTCTGCTGCTCTGCTGCGTAAAAGAATTTGAAACACTAATCAATTTCTGAAAGGAAAAAAAAACTCCCATTCACCATCTTAAATTATAGAATCCCTACTGAGCGGAAGCAGGCCATTCGGCCCATCAAGGCCATACCAACCCCCTGAAAAGTAACTCCCCTAGACCCACCTCCCCACCTGCCCTATCTGCATTTCCATGGCTAATCCATCTAACCTATATATACCTGGATCCCATGGGAAATTTAGCATGGCCAATCCACCTAACCTGCACATCTTTGGACTGTGGGAGGAGACACACGCAGACTTAAGGAGAAACTCCACAAAGTTGCCTCGGGTAGGATCAACCCCAGGTCCATGTTGCTGTGAGGCAGCAATGCTAACCACGGAGCCATCATGCTGCCCTAATCATCCAACTCAGTCTCTTGTTCCTACTTTCTCCCTATACCTTTTGATCCCTTTAGCTCTAAGAATTTTATCTCATTCTTGTTGGTTCGTCTGGTAGGATAAAGAAATTTACCATGAGGGAGCAAATTACTGCAAATGCTGGAATCTGAACTGAATACAATAAATGCTGGAGGTCACAGCAGGTCAGGCAGCATCCATGGAGCGAGAGCAAGCTACCGTTTCAGGTCTAGATGACTCTTCATCAGAGCTGAAGTGAAATGTAGAGGGGACAGCATTTATACTGTACTTGGGGATGTGTGTGACAGTGGTGAGGTGTGGAGTGCTGGTGGAGAAAAAATGTTGATTGTTTAGATTAAGTGATCAAAATGGGAGAATGGCAGAACAAAGATGTGTTGACCTGCCAGACTGCAAAAAGATGTCCCACTGCAGTGAGTTTAGTGATCAGCCATTGGGGTGAGTTTAGTGATCAGCCATTGGGGTGAGTTTAATGATCAGCTATTGGGTGAGTTTAATGATCAGCCCTGATCAATTGAATAGTGGAACAGGCTTGGGTTGAATGCTCCTATCTTCTCCATTTACTTTGGCTTGAGGTACTGTGGGGGCATGATTATTGGTGCCCATGTTCTAGTTACGTTGTGACACTCCACCGCCAGGCAAAATATCCTTTCTGTGTTTACTCTGACTATCCCTCTCTGAATTTAGATCTCTTCTCATTCTCCCAGACATCAGAGAATACAAGCCACGTCTCCACCATATCTCCTGATGGGTCAGTCCCCCATCTCAGCTATCAGTCTGGTGACTTGTGCTGCAATACCTCTATGGCCAGAATATCCTCTCTGAGGCAACGGGACCAGAAATGTCCCTTCTACCACCACCATCCACCCTGCCCCAGTACTCCTGATACGGTCTCACCAGTGTTCTGTAGAATTGAATAAAAATGTCATGCATTTGTACTCAAGTCCTCAAGTGGTAAAGGTTATTAATTCACTTCCCTTCTGATGTGCGTGGTGCACCTATGTGTCGGCATCCAGTACAAAGACACCTTCACCCTGTGGTTACCAATACCATTCAATATTTCACTATTTCAGAAGTACTCCAGACCTTTATCCCTCCTACTGAAGTGGTTAACCTCACATTTACTGACATTCCATTCAATCTGCCACATCTTTGCCCACGCATGTCACATCTCACTGGGCTATCGTCCTTCACTATCCCTAGAGTCATCACAAAAGTTAAAGATTTTAACAGAGTATGTAAAGTCCCCAATGTACTTGTGGTTTTAGGCACACGTTGACAGAGAGCTCAGACCAAGTTTTCTGAACTTCAGAAAAGTTATGACAAATAAGTAGAGTCTAACCACAGGCAAACTATTGTGAATTGTCGATACATAACTTGACTAATTGGAACTCTAACTCCTTTATAAACTCCCTGACACATATACTGATGACACAGGCAATGAAAAATTGATGATCTGAATAGAGGGAAAGGCAATTTAATGTTCACTGACCCCAGGGTTCGGGTTTCTTGCTGTTCGTCAATATCTCATCTTGCGATACTTTCATTTTCTTAGAGGAGGCACAGAGTGACTAGTTCACAACTCATAAAGTCTCTGACCTACTATTTAAATGCAACAGGTTACAACAACCGCTGAGGGAAATTAAAGAGGCTCCTTGCAGTCCTTTGAGCATTTCTAACTGCAGAAAGATAGATACCACTTTCCTGCCAGAGATCTCAAGTCTTCTGGGCCTACCATTTGACATGGGAGTCAATCACCTATTTGTTGGCAGATAGTATATCTTCATCATTGACAATTAATCACCTCTCCATAGATCAATTCACTATTGATTGCTGACCATATATCCCTTTGTTCATACTTCCTGGCTCCAGTTATTCTGCAGTAACCCCACCCCATCACTCAAACAAAAACAGTGGCAATAGCACTGACAATAATTGTTGATAAGGTCTTCATGCTCAACCTGTTGAAATGCCTTTGAAGCCTTGTTGCATTATCTTGAAAACCACTGGGTTTTGTATCTTCTCTCAGGCTTGGAAGTATTAAATTAGCCCCAAATCCAGATATTTTCTAATCAGCCTGTTCTACAATGTTATGACACAGCTCTGGAACAGACAGGACTATGAACCTAAGCCTCTTGGCTCAAAGGTAGGAACATTACCACTGTACCACCAGCAGAGCCCATTTTTAATCAAACTGCTCAGATATATTATGACATATCTCAAGAGCAGGTGGGACTTGAACCCAGGCCTTCTGACCCAAAGGTATGGACATTACCACTGTGCCACAGGAGTTCTGACTCCACATCCAAATGTTGATATAGATTGTGAACAGTTGGACCCTAAGCACTGGTACTTCAAGACTCACAGTCTGCCAGGTGAGAAATTTCCCTTGATTCATGCTCTTTGTTTTCTGCCTGTTAACCAATCCTCAGTCTAATATATTAATCCTGATCCCATGTGCTTTAATTTTGTTTACTACACTCAAATTAGAAGGGTGGTGTCTGCTCCCTCTTCTCTGACATCTCCCGTGACTCCTTCCAGATGCTAGCTGTCCTCCTGAAGCGCATCCACTGGGAATGCTGATGTTAGGGAGAATATCTGCTGAGTGGCGAGTTGCTCTGGGGACAGAATGTGATAGGTTGCGGTGGAAATAGTGCATGATTCTTGCTGCAACAGGTGAACCGCCAATTAATCTGGTGAGTTTGATAAGATATAGCATTTGGCCTCATCATACAAATCACTCCACCAAATCCAACACAACTCACATTTTGGCAAAAAACAGTAGGATTCAGCCTGCAGTCTTCAGAACATTGAGAGTCTGATTTTTCTGAGTTCTTGTATTTTACTAGCTGACTTGTCATTGGCCATGTTCAGTTGAGAAAATTCCACTTCAGACGGGGAATCAATACTATTTAACAATCTTTTAACAATGAACGTGTCCAACAAGCTTTGAGCCAAATTATAGCAAAACTGAATTGAATTGAATTGAATTTATCGTCATGTGTACCGAGGCACAGTGAAAAGCACCATTTTTCAGGGTCTTCCACCTCCCATCTGTTTCATTGCCATCTGAGAGTCGACTGACTATGGTGGTGTCATCAGTGAACTTGTAAATGGCATTAGTCTGGTATTTGGCGACACAGTCAGGGGTATGCAGTGAGTACAGTAGGGGGCTGAGTACACACCCCTGGGGGGGGCTCCAGTGTTGAGTGTTAGTGAGGATGAAATATTGTCCCCAATCTTCACTGATTGTGGCCTGTGGGTCAGGAAACTGAGGATCGAGTTGCATAGAATGGGGCTTAGTCTGAGATCACTAAGTTTAGTAATCAGTCTCGAGGGGAGAATAGTGTTGAAGGCTAAATTGTAGTCAATGAGTAGGATTCTTACGTAGCTGTTCTTGGTGTCAAGATGTTCTAGGGAGGAATGAAGGGCAAGTGGCATCTAACGTGGATCTGTTGGTCCGATAGGCAAATTGGAGTGGGTCAAGAGAAGTGGGGAGGCTGGAGTTGATTAATGCCATGACCAACCTTTCAAAGCACTTCATGACCACTGAAGTTAGGGCCACTGGGTGATAGTCATTGAGACATGCTGCATGAGCCTTCTTAGGCACAGGGATGATGTTGGCCTCTTGAAACAGGCAGGGACAGGGGCCTGCTGCAGGGAGAGATTGGAGATGTCTGAGAAGACCTCTGCCAGTTGATCTGAGTGAAAACTGATACTGATAAGGATTATCAAAAGAAATATAACCAGATCAAGTCTCAAATCTTATATCCAAAATAGTCAGAGATTGTATTCATCCTATCATTCCATGGTCTCAAGAATACTCTGATTGAAGTTTATTGATTAGGATGAAGAATTTACTGTGTAACTGTTTGCCAAGAGGGATGCCCCGATGACACCAAAGGATTGAGTCATTTTGAACAGATGTATGATTTACTTTCTTTCTTTTTTAAACTGAGGAGATTCTAAATCCCCTGTTTATAGTGTTTTTTTCATTTTCTTTCTCACCCCGACACTGCCACCTAACGGCGGTAGTGCTTATACTTTCCCCAGCACCCATGTTGTGTGTGTGTAGGTGTCAGACACAGTGAAGGACAACAGGTGTACAAATCTTTATTCAGATTCCACCACCAGGAAGAAAGGAAACACCGAGGTGGCCAGTGACAAGCACTGCCCTTTGAACAGATGTATGAAAACAGGGTGACGGAGCCCCTACATTTCATTAAAAGGAAATTTACAAGCTGAAGCTTCAAAACCAGCCTTTTGGCCTCTTTCCACGTTTCAGAAAATAATGAGTTGGCTGAAGAGCATTTCAGAAGTTTCTGGCTGAAAGTAAATTTGTCAAACTGGAAGCGACTGACACTACGGGATAAGGCCACGTAGCCTCTAAAGAAGTAAAAAATAAATTTGAATGGACAAAATTATGCCAAAGCACCTTTGATAAATTTAAAGTCAAACTAATTACAGTATTGCCCCCATACCCATGGGGGAGTACATTACAAGACCTACTGCGGAAGCCCTAAACCACAGACAGTCGCGAATTCATTAATTTAAATGGGAAATTTACCTTCCCGGCGACTCCCTGGTTCTGGAATGCTCCCTGTAATGGGCAGCACGGTGGCACAGTGGTTAGCACTGCTGCCTCACAGCGCCAGAGACTCGGGTGCAATTCCCGCCTCAGGCAACTGTCTGTGTGGAGTTTGCACATTCTCCCCGTGTCTGCGTGGCTTTCCTCCAGGTGCTCCGGTTTCGTCCCATACTCCAAAGATCTGTAGGTTAGGTGAATTAGCCGTGCTAAATTGCCTGTAGTGTTAAGTGAAGGGGTAAATGTAGGGGAATGGGTCTGGGTGAGTTGCTCTTCGGAGGGTCGGTGTGGACTTATTGGACCAAAGGGGCTGTTTCCACACTGTGAGTAATCTAAATCTAATATGTTTGGGCTGCGGTAAATCACAGGTAACTGAAACCGCTGAAACCGAACCCACGGCCTGTACCACAATATTTGTAGCAACAGTGAAGACATTCTCCAGGAAAGCAATACTGAACAAACTTGGAGCTATGATGTTGTGGCCATTACAGAGACTTGGATATCACAGGTCATTGGATGTCCCGGGGTTTAGGTGGTTCAAAAGGAATAGGGAGGGAGGTAAAAGAGGTGGCGGAGGGGCATTGCTAATCAGGGACAGTATCACAGCTGCAGAAAGGGAGGTCGTTGAGGAGGGTTTGTCAACTGAGTCATTGTGGGTGGAAGTCAGAAACAGGAAAAGAGCAGTCACTTTATTAGGAGTTTTCTACATAACCCCGCCCCCGCCCCCCCCCCCACCCCCAACAGCAACAAAGACACAGAGGAGCAGATTGGGAGGCAGATTTTGGAGAGGTGCAGAAGTAACAGGATTGTTGTTGTGGATGACTTCAACTTTCCTAATATTGACTTGAACCTCCTTAGTGCAAATCGTTTGAACATAGATCATTACAGCACAGTACATGCCCTTCGGCCCTCAATGTTGTGTCGACCTGTGAAACCAATCTAAAGCCAATCTAACGTACATTGTTCCATTATCATTCATATGTTTATCCAATGACCATTTAAATGCCTTTAATGTTGGCGAGTCTACTACTGTTGCAGGTAGGGCATTCCATGCCCTTACTACTCTCTGAGTAAAGAATCTGCCTCTGACATCTGTCCTATGTTGATCACCCCTCAATTTAAAGCTATGTCCCCTCATGCTAGCCATCACCAACTGAGGAAAAAGGCTCTCACTGTCCACCATATCTAATCTTCCGATCATCTTATATGCCTTTATTAAGTCATCTCTCAACCTTCTTCTCTCTAATGAAAACAACCTCAAATCCCTCAGCCTTTCATCATAAGACCATCTCACCACACCAGGAAACATTCTGGTAAATCTCCTTTGAACCCTTTCCAAAGCTTCCACATCCTTCCTATAATGTGGTGACCAGAACTGTATGCAATACTCCAAGTGCGTCTGCACCAGAGGTTTGTACAGCTGCAACATGACCTCATAGCTCCAAACCTCAATCCCTCTACCAATAAAAGCTAACACACCGTATGCCTTCTTAACAACCCTATCAACCTGGGTGGCAACTTTCAGGGATATGTGCACATGGACACCGAGATCTCTCTGCTCATCTACACTACAAAGAATCTTACCATTAGCCCAGTACTCTGTATTCCTGTTACTCCTTCCAAAGTGAATCACCTCACACTTTTCTGCATTATACTCCATTTGCCACCTCTCAAGCTTATGTATGTCCCTCTGTAACCTACAACATCCTTCTGCATTGTTCACAACTTCACTGACCTTTGTGTCATCTGCAAACTTACTAACCCATCCTTCTACACCTTCATCCAGGTCATTTATAAAAATGACAAACAGAAGTGACCCCAAAACAGATCCTTGTGGTACATCACTAGTAAGTAAACTCCAGGATGAACATTTCCCATCAACCACCACCCTCTGTCTTCTTTCAGGTAGACAATTTCTGATCCAAACTGCCAAATCACCCTCAATCCCATGCCTCCATATTATCTGCAATAGCCTACTGTGGGGAACCTTATCAAACGCTTTACTGAAGTTCATACACACCACATCAACCACTTTACCCTCATCACCCTGTTTGGTCACCATCACAAAGAACTCAGAAAGGTTTGTGAAGCATGACCTACCCTTCACAAAACTATGTTGACTATCCGTAATCAATTTATTCCTTTCTAGATGATTACAAATCCTATCTTTTATAATCTTTTCCAACACTTTACCCACAACTAAAGTAAGGCTCACTGGTCTATAATTACCAGGGTTGTCTCTACTCCCCTTCTTGAACAAGGGTACATTTGCTATCCTCCAGCTTTCTGGCACTATTCTTGTAGACAATGATGATGTAAAGATCAAAGTTAAAGGCTCTGCAATCTCCTCTCTAGCTTCCCATCTGGCCCTGGGGATTTATTTATTTTCACACTTTCCAGAATTGCTAACACCTCTTCCTTGTGAACCTCAATACTGTAGAGTCTAGTAGCCTGTTTTCAGTATTCTCCTCAACAACATTGTCTTTTTCCTGTGTAAATACTGGCAACAAATGTCCATTTACTGCCTCTCCTATCTCCTTGGACACCACGCACAACTACTCACTCCTCTCCTTGACTGGCCCTAATCTTACTCGAGTCATTCTTTTATTCCTGACATACCTATAGAAAGCTTTAGGGTTTGCTTGATCCTTTGTGCCAAAGACTTCCATGTCCCCTCCTGGCTCTTCTTAGCTCTCTCTTCAGGTTTTTCCTGGCTAACTTGTAACTGCCAAGTTCCCTAACTGAGCCTTCACATCTCATCTTTACATAAGTTCCTTCTTCCTCATAACAAGAGACTCAACTTCTTTAGTAAACCATGGCTCCCTCGCTTGACCACTTCCTCCATGCCTGACAGATACATACTTATCAAGGACAATGCTGTAGCTGTTCCTAAAACAAGCTCCACATTTCAATTATGCCCATCCCCTGCAGTTTCCTTCCCCATCCTATGTTTCCTAAATCTTGCCTAATTGTATCATAATTGCCTTTCCCCCAGCTATAACTCTTGTCCTTTGGTATATACCTATCCCTAAAGTAAACAAAACTGAATTATGGTCACTATCACCAAAGTGCTCCCCTACCTCCAAATCTAACACATGACCTCGTTCATTACCCAGTACTAAATCCAATGTGGCCTTGCCTCTTGTTGGCCTGTCTACATACTGTGTCAGGAAACCCTCCTGCACACGTTGGACATAAACTCCCCCATCTAAAGTACTCAACTATAGCGTTTCCAGTCAATATTTGGAATATTAAAGTCCCCCATAACAACTACCCTATTACTTTTGCTCCTACCCAGAATCATCTTTGCAATCATTTCCTCTACATCTCTGGAACCATTCAGAGGCCTACAAAAAAACCTCCCAACAGGGTGGCCTCTCCTGTTTCTAACCTCAGCCCACACTACCTCTGTCGACAAGTCCTCATTAAATGTCCATTCTGCCACCGTAATACTGTCCTTGACTAACAATGCCACACCTCCCCCCCTTAACCATCTTCCCTGATCTTACTGAAACATGGAGTAGATTTTGACAGGTGTGTCCATGAAGGTTTCCTGACTCAATATGTAGCTAGGCTGACTAGAAGGGAGGACAAATTGGATTTGGTGCTTGGCAATGAACCAAGTCAGGTGTCAGATCTCTCGGTGGGAGAGCATTTCGGTGATAGTGATCACAACTCCCTGACCTTCAGTCATGGAGAAGGGTAGAAGCAGATGGTATGAGAAAGTATTTAATGGGGGGGAGGGGGAATTACAACACTATTAGGTAGGAAGTGTGGAGCATAAATTCAGAACAGGTATTCTCAGGAAAATGCACAACAGAAATGTGGAGTTTATTCAGGGAGCATTTGCTACGAATGCTGGATAGGTTTGTCCCACTGAGGCAAGGAAGGCATAGTCGTCTGAAGGAACGTTGGATGACAAGAGATGTGGAGCATCTAATCAAGAAGAAGAAGGAAGCTTACTTAAGGTTGAGGAGGCAAAGATAAGACAAGGCTCTTGAGGGTTACAAGGTAGCTAGGAAGGACTGAAGAATGGACTTAGAAGAGCTAAAAGGAGGCATGAAAAAGCCTTGGCCACTAGGATTAAGGAAGACCCCAAGCTGTTCTACACTTATGTGAAGAACAAGAGGATGGCCAGAGTGAGATTAGGGCCAATCAGGGACAGTGGAGGGAACTTGTGACTGGAGTCAGAGGAGGTAGGGGAGGTCCTTAACGAATACTTTGCTTCAGTGTTCACTACTGAGAGGGACCTTGTTGCTTGTGAGAACAGCATATTACAGGCTGATACACTCAAACAGGGTTGACATTAAGAAGGTGTATGTGCTGGAAATTTTGAAAACATGAGGATAGATAAGTCCCCAGGGCTGGACGGAATATCCCTAAGGTTACTACAAGAAGTGAGGGAAGAAATTACTACGCCTTTAACAAGTGGGCTTTTTTTTTTACAAATTTTAGAATTCTTCAGCCCATCAGAATTCTAAAGAATCTTAAGCAGTTTTTGCAGCCTCTAAATAGTCAGAGAAATAATGGTGTGCTAGCTTAACTGATGCTGTTCCACATTAGGGGAGGGGTGTGATAACACTGGGGCAGAGGAGATTTACCAGGATGCTGCCTGGCTGGAGGGTTTCTGTTATGAAAAGAGATCGGACAAACTGGGGCTGTTTTCCTTTGAGCAGGGGAGATTGATAGGGGACATGATGGAGATGTATGAAAGTAAATGGGGATATAGTTAGGGTAGATAGGAAGAAGCTTTTCCATGTGATAGAACATAGAACAGTACAGCGCAGAACAGGCCCTCGATGTTGCGCCGACCAGTGAACTATTCTCAGCTCGTCCCCCTACACTATCCCAAAATCATCCTTGTGTTTATCCAAGGATTGTTTAAATCTCCCTAATGTGGCTGAGTCGACTACATTATCAGACAAGGCATCCCACGCCCTTACCAGTAACTGAGTAAAGAACCTGCCTCTGACATCTGTCTTAAATCTATCACCCCTCAATTTGTAGTTATGCCCCCTCGTAGACACTGACATCATCATCCTAGGAAAAAGACTTCCACTGTCTACCCTATCTAATCCTCTAATCATCTTGTATGTCTCTTTCAAATCCCCTCTTAGCCTTCTTCTTGCCAATGAGAACAGGTTCAAGTCCCTCAGCCTTTCCTCATAAGACCTTCCCTCCAGACCTGGCAACATCCTGATAAATCTCCTCTGCACCTTTTCCAATGCTTCCACATCCTTCCCGAAATATGGCGACCGGAACTGTACACAATATTCCAAGTGTGGCCGCACCAGTGTTTTGTATAGTTGCAGCATGATATTGTGGCTCCGGAACTCAATCCCTCTATGAATGAAACCTAACACACTGTATGCCTTCTTAACAGCACTATCCACCTGGGTGGCAACTTTCAGTGATCTATTGTACATGGACTTGAAGATCCCTCTGCACATCCACACTACCAAGAATCTTTCCATTGACCAAGTACTCTGCCTTCCTGTTATTCTTCCCAAAGTGCATCACCTCACATTTAGCTGCATTGAACTCCATTTGCCACCTCTCAGCCCAATTCTGCGGTTTATCCAAGTCCCCTGCAACTTGTAACATTCTTCCACAATGTCCACTACTCCACCAACTTTAGATTAGATTAGATTAGATTAGATTCCCTGCAGTGTGGAAACAGGCCTTTCAGGCCAACAAGTCTACACTGAACCTCCAAAGGTTAACCCACCCAGACCCATTTCCCGCTGACTAATGTACCTAACACTGGGTAATGTAGCATGGCCAATTCACCTAACCTGCACATCTTTGGACTGTGGAAGGAAATCGGAGCACCCAGAGGAAACCCACACAGACATGGGGAGAATGTGCAAGCTCCACACAGACTGTTGCCCGAGGCTGGAATTGAACCTGGGACTCTGGTGCTGTGAGGCAGCAGTGCTAACCACTGAGCCATCATGCCGCCCATGGTGTCATCTGCAAATTTACTAATCCATCCACCTATGCCTGCGTCTAAGTCATTTATAAAAATGACAAACAGCGATGGTCCCAAAACAGATCCTTGTGACACACCACTAGTAACCAGACTCCAGGCTGAATATTTTCAGAAAGCCAGTTTCTAATCTAAACTGCTAACTCACCCTCAATCTCATGCCTCTGCATTTTCTTCAACAGCCTACCATGTGGAACCTTATCAAAGGTTTTACTGAAGTCCATGTGTACCACGTCAACTGCCCTACCTTCATCTACATGCTTGGTCACCTTCTCATAAAACTCAATGAGATTTGTGAGACACGATCTGCCCTTGACCAAACCATGTGACTATCTGAAATCAAATTGTTGCTTGCTCGATGATTATAAATCTTATCTCTTATAATCCTTTCCAAAACCTTTCCTATAACAGAAGTAAGGCTCACTGGTCTATAATGGAGGGATGAGTGACCAGGAAGCATGTTATGAGCCATGGGATAGAACTGAAGAGCAGAGGAGTTAAGACCATAGACCATAAGACATAGGAGCGGTAGTAAGGCCATTCGGCCCATCGAGTCCACTCCGCCATTCAATCGTGGCTGATGGGCATTTCAACTCCACTGACCCGCATTCTCCCCGTAGCCCTTAAATTCTTGATGTCACAAGGAATTATTCATTTCTGCCTTGAAGACATTTAGCGTCCCAGCCTCCACTGCACTCTGTGGCAATGAATTCCACAGGTCCACCATTCTCTGGCTGAAGAAATGTCTCCGCATCTCTGTTCTGAATTTACCCCCTCTAATTCTAAGGCTGTGTCCACGAGTCCTAGTCTCCTCGCCTAACGGAAACAATTTCCTAGCGTCCACCCTCTCCAAGCCATGTATTATTTTGTAAGTTTCTATTAGATCTCCCCTTAATCTTCTAAACTCCAATGAATACAATCCCAGGATCCTCAGCCGTTCCTCATATGTTAGACCTACCATTCCAGGGATCATCTGTGTAAATCTCCGCTGGACACGCTCCAGTTCCAGTATGTCCTTCCTGAGGTGTGGGGACCAAAACTGGACACAGTACTCCAAATGGGGCCTAACCAGAGCTTTATAAAGTCTCAGTAGCACAACGGTGCTTTTATATTCCAACCCTCTTGAGATAATTGACAACATTGCATTCGCTTTCTTAATCACGGACTCAACCTGCATGTTTACCTTTAGAGAATCCTTAACCAGCACTCCCAGATCCCTCTGTACTTTTGCTTTACGAATTTTCTCACCATTTAGAAAGTAGTCCATGCTTCTATTCTTTTTTCCCAAGACCTCGCATTTGCTCACATTGAATTCCATCAGCCATTTCCTGGACCACTCTTCCAAACTATCTAGACCCTTCTGCAGCCTCCCCACTTCCTCAGTACTACCTGCCTGTCCACCTAACTTTGTATCATCTGCAAAGTTATGCTGGAACTGTATAGAAAGTTGGTTAGGCCACAGCTGGAGTATAGTGTGCAGTTCTGGAAAGCACATCAGAGGAGGGATATGATTCCACTGGAGAGGGTGCAGAGGAGCTTCACCAGGATGTTACCTCAGCTGTAGAGTTTCAGTTGTGAAGAGAAATTGGACAGATTGGGGTTGTTCTTCTGACAGAAGGAGAGATTGCAAGGGGACATGATTGAGATGATAGGGGGAAACATGTCGATGCACTCCATTTGGATTTCCAAAAAGGCATTTAACAAGATTCCACATCCAATCTGATTGTGCAAAGTAAGAACTCTAATTAGTGTAGGGATAAACATGTTAACATGGATAATAAATTGGCTGGCTGGCAGAAAACAGGAGAGTGTGCACAAATAGATCTTTGTCTAATATGACAAATAGGGATCAGGTGCTGGGGCCTTTACTTTCTACAATTTACATCAACGACAATGATGAAGGGAGTACAAGCCTGGGAGCTAAATTTGCTGATGACATAAAGACTGCTCAGAAATTATGTTACAAAGTGGACACAAGGGGATTAAAGATGAGAATCGATGGGAAAGTGTGTGAGCAAAAAAATCTAGCAGATGGATTGCAATGTGAAAAAGGTAAAATTGTTCATTTTGGCCGGAAGACAAAACAAACAGTATTAGTTACGTGGATAATGACTGCAAAATTCTACAGAACATAGGAATCTTGTACATGACTCTCAAAAAGGTAGTATGTAGGAATAGCAAGGAATTAAGAAGGCTCATAAAATGGTGTCCTTTAGTACAAGAACAATTGAATATAAAAAGCAAGGTGTTATGCCTCAATTGGATAGAATATTGGAAAGATCATATGTTAAATAGTGAGAGTGGTTTTGGTCCCTGTGATGATACTATAGCTTTAAGGATTGCATTTTGTCCTTTTTTCTTGAAGACAGTTTTTGAGCCATAAGTATCAAGCTCTTTATTCGAAGCCAATAAACAGCTTGCGAAGGCTTGTTTTTTTTTAAAGTTGGAACAGTAACAGCATGAATGGGTGAAGTCAGACTCCCACAAAACCAGGGCTTCCATTTAGTTTTCAGTAGTTGTTGGGGTTTTGAAGTTGGTTACGGAAACAGCTACATCTCTCTCTCTGCTTCAGCTAAAAGGTTGGGTTTTCTCTCTCTGCCAGAATTGTATGTGACACAATCTGTATTACTGATGTTGCTTTCACCAAACGCTGTTTACGGAATGTTACTATAATGGAACAGTTGCTGTTTTGCAGTTAAATAATCTATTATTCTGTTAAGTTTTCTAATAAAGTTAACATTATACGAATTCTTCTTCCTTTTGTTTGTATTTTAATTGTAGAGTAAGAATAAAGTGTGTTTTAGCAAGTTTTGAGAAGATGTGGAGCTCAGATTGAGGTTCTGGATGTAGGTTTGCTCGCTGGCCTGGGAGGTTCATTTCCAGATGTTTTGTTACCCTACAAGGTAATATCTTCAGTGGGCCTCAGGCGAAGCAATGCTGAAAATTCCTGCTTTCTATTTATATGTTTGGGTTTATTTGGGTTGGTTATGTCATTTCCTGTGGTGATGCTATTTCCTGTGGTGAAGTCACTTCCTGTTCCTTTTCTCAGGGGTGGTAGATGGGGTCTAACTCAATGTGTTTGTTGATAGACAACCCAAAGAAACCTAAACATATAAATAGAAAACAGGAATTGTCAGCATTGCTTCGCCTGAGGCCCACTGAAGATGTTACCTAGTAAGGTAATGAAACATCTGGAAATGAACCTTCAAGCTCAGTGAGCAAACCTACATCCAAAAGTTTAGTTTAAAGCCAAGTAGTGTAACCAATCAAATTACATCTAGAGCACAGCACCTTACACTTGCCTGTCAACAAGATAAAATTTAGGGTCTAGGTTATTAGATTAGATTAGATTACTTACAGTGTGGAAACAGGCCCTTTAGCCCAACAAGTCCACACTGACCCGCCGAAGCGCAACCCACCCATACCCCTACATTTACCCCTTACCTAACACTACGGGCAATTTAGCATGGCCAACTCACCTAACCTGCACATCTTTGGACTGTGGGAGGAAACCGGAGCACCTGGAGGAAACCCACACAGATACGGGGAGAATGTACTAACTCCACACAGTCAGTCGCCTGAGGCGGGAATTGAAACCAGGTCTCTGGCGCTGTGAGGCAGCAATGCTAACCACTGTGCCACCGTGCTGTCCATCTCCTTGATATATTTGAAGGGGGTTAAGTCTGACACATAGCAGTCCCTATATTTAAGGAAGAATTGGAAAGTATTAGAACAGTTTCAGTGGTGATTTGTTACCCTTAAATGAGCAAGTTGTTTTCTAAGGAAAGGATGGACAGGCGAGGCTAATTTCCACTGGAGATTAGAAGAGTGATGAAGAGTAATTGAATTGTACATTTCATTGATATTTCTGACAAGTCAGCTCACTATCGCCATCTCAAGAGATGAGCAGTATATGCTGGTCCAGCCAGTGACGCCCACACCCTATGAATGAATTCTAAAAGAAAAGTTTCATCTGGATTTGATTTTGTTGCAGTTTCCATGCCAGAGTTGTAATCTCATCAAGAAATTGGTTGCAACATAACCATACATACAATGTAACTGAAAGCATATTGTCAGGAAAAACTGTATCAGATTAAAAGCTGTTACTATCATGTTGGATAGAATTACAAACATGGAGACACACCTCACCCTGCCTTCAAGCCCATGGTGAGTTTTGCACATTGGCAATGGGATGGGAAGCTGATTAACAAAGGACCATTCTGTGCCATGAATAGATGTAAAACGAATCAATTGTTTTACATTTACACTACTCCTATTTTTCTTGAACAGCAGAACTAAAATACTTACTTTGGAAGCAGCATTTGATTTTGTAAATTGCATGTTCATGGAAACAGTACAATTGCATTTCAAAATACATAATTGGAAAACTTTCACAATGATTAAAATATCAACTCTCCTCTGAACTGGATGGGCAAAATACTCCATTCAGGGTATTTAGGAATGGGCAACAAATGCTGGCTTTGCCAGCATCAAGCTAAATCCCTGGCAAAATATAGAAAGCAAGCAATTACTCATTAGAAAACTGCCTTCTTAATCTGCTTTGAAACTTTGAACTGAGTGTTTTGCTTCATCATTTCATAGGTCAATTCAAAATCAACCAGATTGCTGTGGGTCTGAAGTCATGAGTAGGCCAGACTGGGTAAGAACAGCCAATATCCAATGATAGCTGTCATGGTCATCAGGACCAAGACCTGTCTTGAAATCACTTGTTGGATGTGGGCATCGCTGGCTGGCCAGCATTAATTGCCCGTCCTTAGTTGACCTAGAGATCTGCAGGTTGACCTGCAATACTATACTTAGCACCTATAGTATCCTAAGTGCTATAGATAGACTGGCATTCCATTCCAGACTTTATGAAAGAAACATTACTTTAGCACTTAGAGTTAGAAATATGATCTTTGACTGAGATCTGTATTGAAGCAAATTATCAAGATGTTCAGATGCGGGAGGGAAAGTGATGAATTATTTTAAATAAATTAGTGCATAATTCTGTCTTTTTCTGTTGCCAAACTTTGCTGGGAATGATGCAACTACCATGAATAATGAGTTTTGGACATCACTTGCTCAAAACAGTCTTGCAGTGATTGATTGTGAGAGTGAATTATGCATTAGGACATATGCTTGTTTAACCTCCAGGGATAATTCAGAGTATGTACATGATTCGAATGTGTACATGATTCAAAATGTATAAATGATTCAGGGTGTGTGCATAATTCAGCGTATGTACATGATTCAGGGTGTGTACATGATTCAGAGTGTGTACATTATTCAGTGTATGTACATGATTCAGGGTGTGTACATGATTCAGCGTATGTACATGATTCAGAGTGTACATGATTCAGGGTGTGTACATGATTCAGCGTATGTACATGATTCAGGGTGTATACATGATTCAAATTGTGACCGAGATTCAGAGTGTGTACATGATTCAAAATATGTGTATGATTGACTGTGTGTACATGATTCTGGGTGTGTACATGAACACTACATAAATCTATGGATTTGGATGAAAATTCTGAACTACAGTGTTTGCAGCAAATCATGGACTAAAAGTGCAGCAAATTAAAAATAGTGAAATATTCTTCCAAATTCACCAGTAAAGTTTGTTGTGGTTCTGTTCGCCGAGCTGGAAATTTTTGTTGCAAACGTTTCGTCCCCTGTCTAGGTGACATCCTCAGTGCTTGGGAGCCTCCTGTGAAGCGCTTCTGTGGTGTTTCCTCCGGCATTTATAGTGGCCTGTCCCTGCCGCTTCCGGATGTCAGTTTCAGCTGTCCGCTGTAGTGGCCGGTATATTGGATCCAGGTCGATGTGTTTGTTGATAGAGTTTGTGGATGATTGCTATGCTTCTAGGAATTCCCTGGCTGTTCTTTGTTTGGCTTGCCCTATAATGGTAGTGTTGTCCCAGTCGAATACATGTTGCTTGTCGTCTGCGTGTGTGGCTACTAAGGATAGCTGGATGTGGCGTTTCGTGGCTAGTTGGTGTTCATGGACCAGTAAAGTTTCTTTTCGTGAGCTAGTGCTTTGTGGATTAAACAGGTACAGAAAGCATCATGTAAGTCACTGACGATGATCTGGGATAATTTTCTAGTTTCTCCCTTTAACCTGAGCCATTGGTTTCAACAGCCATTACCTCCAGGATGGGATTGTTATCAATATCTAGCCCCTTCCCCGGTCACACTCCATCCTGACATGATAATATGGCTCTGTGTCACAATCTCCAACCTCTACCATAGCAGCATTGTGTGGGGTTACCTTCACCACAGAAACCAGATGTTCTCCTTTGGGTTATAGATTAGATTAGATTAGATTACAGTGTGGAAACAGGCCCTTCAGCCCAACAAGTCCACACCGCCCCGCCGAAGCGCAACCCACCCATACCCCTACATTTACCCATTACCTAACACTACGGGCAATTTAGCATGGCCAATTCACCTGACCTGCACATCTTTGGATTGTGGGAGGAAACCGGAGCACCCGGAGGAAACCCACGCAGGCACGGGGAGAATGTGCAAACTCCACACAGTCAGTCACCTGAGGCGGGAATTGAACCCGGGTCTCAGGCGCTGTGAGGCAGCAGTGCTAACTGCTGTGCCACTGTGCCGCCCATTTCATTACTTCTCTTTTGTCAGTGCCAGTAGAGTTTTGTTCTTTATTGGTCTTTTCGTTGGTAATGTCATAAAGCGAAGGAGACAATAGAGACAAGAATTTATCTGTGTGGTTCAAGGTCTAATTTAATCCACCTCTAATCTGCTGCCATCACTAAGCTTCACACAAACTTGTCATTCGTTTTACTAGTTGCAAAAAAAACTTCTTCAACATTTGGTTCAGTATCCAAAACCATATTTTAATAAGACTCAAACATTTTCAGGTGCTAATTGATAAAAGCTGGAAATGTGTTGCTGGAAATGTGCACCGACCCGCCGAAGCGAAACCCACCCATACCCCTACATTTACCCCTTACCTAACACTACAGGCAATTTAGTATGGCCAATTCACCTGACCCTGCACATCTTTGGATGGTGGGAGGAAACCGGAGCACCCGGAGGAAACCCACGCAGACACAGGGAGAATGTGCAAACTCCACACAGTCAGTCGCCTGAGGCAGGAATTGAACCCGGGTCTCTGGCGCTGAGGCAGCAGTGCTAACCACTGTGCCACCGTGCCGCCCACCATTTAAAAGGCATTTGGATGGATATATGAATAGGAAGGGTTTAGAGGGGTATGGGCCAAATGCTGGCAAATTGGACCAGGTCAGTTTGGGGTGTCTGGTTGGTGCAGATGGATTGGAATGAAGGGTCTGTTTCTGTGCTAAGAGACTCTATGACTCTAGGCCCTTGAGTGTAAATATACATAATTTTTAGCACACGTAAATGAATCACTTTGCAAGACCTACTTTGTTGATGAGTATAAATTGTTCCTATTTCAATTCTTAGCATTCTTGGAACTGTTCAGAAAATGGTGTCCAAACACGGAATCTCATGTAAGACAGTAAGCTATAGGAGCAGAATTAGGCTATTCAGTCTATTGAGTCTGCTCCACCATTCGATCATGGCTGATATGTTTCTCAGTCCCGTTTTCCTGCCTTCTCCATGTAATCCTTCATCGCCTTATTAACCAATAACTTATCTACCGCTGTCTTAAAAGCACTCAATGACTTAACCACCACCATCTTCTGTGGCAACGTATTCCATGCATTCACCACCCTCTAGCTGAAGAAATTCATCCTGATCTCAGTTCCAAAGGCGTATCCTTTCATTCTGAGGCAGTGCCCTTGGATTCATAGTCTCTCTTACTAGGCCCACGTGCCTGCATTGGTGGCTGAGCATTCCAAATACCTTTATGGAGATAAGCCTTTAGACTTTAAGATCTGGATATTTCCTTATCTTTTACCTCTTGTTTTTTTTTCTGATGCTGTTTTTAAAATTCTGATTTTGTAACCAAGATAGCACCACAGTATGGCGACTGGTTACACTTATCACTTTACTCTGGTATTCCTATATTTGAGTACACATGACAATAAAATTTAATTCTAATTCTAATGGAAATATCCTCTCCATGTCCATTGTATCCAGGCCTCTCATAATTCTGTAAGTTTCAGTCAGATCCCCATCATCCTTCTAAACTCCATTGAGTACAGACCCAGAGTCCTCAACTGCTCCTTGTATGACAATGTTAGTCATTATGTTCTGAGCTTTGCAAGTACTGGCTGGCAAAGGATGTTAAATACCCCACCTGATGCAAATAGCCAAAGGGTGTTGAGTTCATTGCTGCGGAGCACAGTGGAGGCAGGGATGTTGGATGTCTTCAAGGCAGAGATTGATAAATTCTTGATCTCTCAAGGAATTAAAGGCTATGGGAAGAGTGTGGGTAAGTGGAATTGAAACGCCCATCAGCCATGATTAAATGGCAGAGTTGACTTGATGGGCCGAATGGCCTTGCTTCCACTCCTATGTCTCATGGTCTTGTGGGATGGGTTCTTTGATACAGATCATTGAGGTGCACAGCCTGCGTACCAGGCATCAAATGGGACTGAAATTTATATTTGTTCAGTTGGCTTGACAGCAGCATTCTGCTACTGAATACGTTTGTGTTGCTACATCACAACGACTGCGTGAGATTGTACCTTCACCTGCTGCCCAGATGTATAATACAGTAGATTCCCCCCATACCCACAGAGGATACGTTCCAGGGCCTACCGTGGAAGCTCAAAACTACAGGTCAGCGCAAACCCATTCATTTAAATGGGAAACGAACCCTCCCGGCAGCCTCCTGGTCCCTGGTTCCAGAACATTCCCTATAATATGTTCCGGCCGCGGTGAACCGCAGGTAACTGAAACCAAGGAAAACGATTCCTCGGATACGGTTGTCGCCCTGAATATCTTACTCTTCCAAGGTAACATGACCGTGCTGTCACCAGGTCTGAACATAGCTCACTGTGTATTCCCATATAAATTTCTACTAAATCCAAAGGATTTCAATTATGACTACCTTTAGCAGGCAAAGTCAGCCCCATAAACTTGTCAGCTTGCCTAACACTGTCAGGGACAACTCTGCCACCTGCAGCAAGCTGCAACTTCCAGTGCCATTTCTTACTTGCAGGACAGAACCTGGTAAACATGCAGGGTTTGTGGGAGACTTGACAGGGCAGTTAGTATCAAAAGCCCATGCTTGAATGGAAGTTTTTCCTGTATTCTGGGCATAAAGTCCAGAACGTTTAATGTTGGATCACCACACTATCCCCTTCCAATAAACAGCTGTACGCCAAGTGTAAATTACCAGACTTTTACGTTGCTCCCGATGCGGTCTCCTCTACATTGGGGAGACTGGGCGCCTCCTAGCAGAGCGCTTTAGGGAACATCTCTGGGACACCCACACCAATCAACCACACCGCCCCGTGGCCCAACATTTCAACTCCCTCAGCAAAGGACTCACCTTCATCCCCCTCCGTCCACGCATCAATGAATTTAATACACGCCGTGACGTCAAACAATTCTTCCGTCGCCTCCACCTCCGAGCTAACTTTCACAATCAGGACCCCCGCCCACCTTCCGAGGATCCCTTCGCCCACCTCCAACACACTGCATCCACCTGGACACCCCGCGCTGGCCTATTACCTGCCCTTGACCTCTTCATTTCCAACTGCCACCGGGACATTAACCGCCTCAACCTGTCTACCTCGCTCCCCCACTCCAACCTCTCACCCTCACAACGCGCAGCCCTCCAATCCCTCTGCTCCAATCCCAACCTCACCATCAAGCCAGCGGATAAAGAGGGCGCAGTGGTAGTCTGGTGCACTGACCTCTACACCGCTGAAGCCAAACATCAACTCGAGGACACCTCTTCCTACTGCCCCCTCGACCATGAGCCCACCCCCCATCAACAAACCATCATCTCCCAGACCATACAGAACCTCATCACCTCAGGAGATCTCCCACCCACAGCTTCCAACCTCATAGTCCGGGAACCCCGCAGTGCCCGGTTCTACCTCCTTCCCAAGATCCACAGGCCTGACCACCCTGGCCGACCCATTGTCTCAGCATGCTCCTGCCCCACTGAACTCATCTCTACCTACCTCGACACTGTCCTATCCCCCCTAGTCGAGGAACTCCCCACATATGTTCGTGACACTACCCACGCCCTCCACGTCCTCCAAGACTTCCGTTTCCCCGGCCCCCAACGCCTCATCTTCACCATGGATATCCAATCCCTCTACACCTCCATCCGCCATGACCAGGGCCTCCAAGACCTCCGTTTTTTTCCTCTCCAGACGTCCCCAACAGTACCCTTCCACCAACACTCTCATTCGTTTGGCCGAACTGGTCCTCACCCTTAACAATTTCTCCTTTGAATCCTCCCACTTCCTCCAGACCAAAGAGGTAGTCATGGGCACACGTATGGGCCCCAGCTATGCCTGTCTTTTTGTTGGCTACGTAGAGCAGTTGATCTTCCATAATTACACCGGCACCACTCCCCACTTCTTCCTCCGCTACATTGATGACTGCATTGGCGCCACCTCGTGCTCCCGCGAGGAAGTTGAGCAATTCATCAACTTCACCAACACATTCCACCCTGACCTTAAATTTACCTGGACCATCTCTGACACCTCCCTCCCCTTCCTGGACCTCTCCATCTCCATCAGTGACAACCGACTTGACGCTGATATTTTTTACAAACCCACCGACTCCCACAGCTACCTGGATTACACCTCTTCCCTCCCTACCTCTTGCAAAAATGCCATCCTGTATTCCCAATTCCTCCGCCTCCGCTGTATCTGCTCCCAGGAGGACCAGTTCCACCACAGAACACACCAGATGGCCTCCTTCTTTAGAGACCATAATTTCCCTTCCCACGTGGTTAAAGATGCCCTCCAACGCATCTCGTCCACATCCCGCACCTCCGCCCTCAGACCCCACCCCTCCAACCGTAACAAGGACAGAACGCCCCTGGTGCTCACCTTCCACCCTACCAACCTTCGCATAAACCAGATCATCTGCCGACATTTCCGCCACCTCCAAAAAGACCCCACCACCAGGGATATATTTCCCTCCCCAGGGATATACTTCCCTTCCCTTTTCGCCTTCCGCAAAGACTGTTCCCTCCGCGACTACCTGGTCAGGTCCACGCCCCCCTACAACCCACCCTCCCATCCTGGCACTTTCCCCTGCCACCGCAGGAACTGTAAAACCTGCGCCCACACCTCCTCCCTCACCTCTATCCAAGGCCCTAAAGGAGCCTTCCACATCCATCAAAGTTTTACTTGCACATCCACTAATATCATTTATTGTATACGTTGCTCCCAATGCGATCTCCTCTACATTGGGGAGACTGGGCGCCTCCTGCCCCACTGAACTCATCTCTACCTACCTCGACACTGTCCTATCCCCCCTAGTCGAGGAACTCCCCACATACGTTCGTGACACTACCCACGCCCTCCACGTCCTCCAAGACTTCCGTTTCCCCGGCCCCCAATGCCTCATCTTCACCATGGATATCCAATCCCTCTACACCTCCATCCGCCATGACCAGGGCCTCCAAGACCTCTGGGATACCCGCACCAATCAACCACAGCGCCCCGTGGCCCAACATTTCAACTCCCCCTCCCACTCTGCCGAGGACATGGAGGTCCTGGGCCTCCTCCACCGCCGCTTCCTCACCACCAGGCGCCTGGAGGAAGAACGCCTCATCTTCCACCTCGGAACACTTCAACCCCAGGGCATCAATGTGGACTTCAACAGCTTCCTCCTTTCCCCTTCACCCACCTCATCCTAGTTCCAAACTTCCAGCTCAGCACTGTCCCCATGACTTGTCTGAACTTGTCCTACCTGCCCAGCTCCTTTTCCACCTATCCACTCCACCCTCTCCTCCCTGACCTATCACCTTCATCTCCTCCCCCACTGACCTACTGTACTCTATGCTACTCTCTCCCCACCCCCACCCTCCTCTAGCTTATCTCTCCATGCATCAGGCTCTCTGCCTTTATTCTTGATTAAGGGCTTTTGCCCGAAACGTCGATTTCAAAGCTCCTCGGATCCTGCCTGAACTGCTGTGCTCTTCCAGCACCACTAATCCAGAATCTGGTTTCCAGCATCTGCAGTGATAGTTTTTACCTTTTTACTTCATAGGCATAAAGCCAGAAGTAACAGACAGGCCAGTGAAATGCATTTAAATGCTCAAATAACCTTGCAAGAACAAATTCTAACCCATCACCCCTTCCACAAAGCTAAAGTACATGGCAACTGAAGGCTCGTCACAATGACTGACGTCCAAACAGACACTTACCTGTTGTCAGGCGAACATTAATTGGAGACTTGTCAGTAATATTGAAGCTTGAATTTTCAGCAAGCTATAGAAAATACAGAGAGCAAAGTAACAACTTTCAGGTTTGGAAATGCATGTGGGCATTCACTAAAGTAAGGTCGCCATGTCATCTTGCTGCAGGATTTGTTTCTTTCAATCGGATGCCTGAAAAGGAAAACAGCCTCCTGCTTGTCCACCCTGAAAGGTAATGTCGCCCACCCAAGTAATCCTTTGCAAAAATAAATTACTAGAATTAGCTCAAAATGAACCAATATTTCAAACTCAATTTTAGCATCAAATTACTCGATTCTCAACATACAGACCAGGCCCAGGTCATCTTCCTTTGTTCTTGTTTGGCTTGTTCCAGAAGGCTTCAGTCCTGGTGAGCATTCTTTGATCACACCACGACTGCCTCATCAGCCTCCTCTGCTGTAAATATCTGCCAATGGGCACCTCCAAGAACTCTTCATCTGCACTAGCTATCTTGTTCTGCATTGCTTTATTCACTGTAATCCCTCTAATGCGGAAACAGGCTATTTGCCCCATCAGAGCTGAAAATGTGTTGCTGGAAAAGCACAGCAGGTCAGGCAGCATCCAAGGAGCAGGAGAACTGCCTGACCTGCTGCACTTTTCCAGCAACACATTTTCAGCTCTGATCTCCAGCATCTGCAGTCCTCACTTTCTCCTATTCACCCCATCAATCTCTCACTGAACCTCTGAAGAGCATCCCACCCATACCCACTTTTATACACTTGGCTATAGCTAATTCCATGGCTAATCCACCTAACCTGCACACTATTGGACTGTGGGAAGAAACTGGAGCACCTGGAGGAAACCCACGCAGTCACAGGGGGAATGTGCAAACTCCACACCTGAGCTGAACCCATTCAGGTCTGTCCCTCACAACTTCACATTCAACACTTTCTTTAAGTGGATACTGCACCTTTTGTGTAACCAGAGTTTGTCATCTAAAAAGTTATCCAATAGCAGACTTTTTTTTAACTCTGTATCTAATTATAACAGTTAGGTTGGCAGATATAAAATCAGAGCACTTTTTGCCTAAATCTAGAACCAACGCAGGAGGCTGAGGGAACATAGCAAGGCAGGCAGCATCAGGAGGGACAGGCAGGAGGCTGGGAGAACACAGCAAGGCAGGCAGCATCAGGAGGGACAGGCAGGAGGCTATGGGAACACAGCAAGGCAGGCAGCATCAGGAGGGACAGGCAGAAGGCTGGGGGAACACAGCAAGGCAGGCAGCATCAGGAGAGACAGGCAGGAGGCTATGGGAACACATCAAGCCAGGCAGTATCAGGAGGGACAGGCAGGAGGCTGGGGGAACACAGCAAGGCAGGCAGCATCAGGAGGGACAGGCAGGAGCTGGGAGAACACAGCAAGCCAGGCAGCATCAGGAGGGACAGGCAGGAGGCTGGGGGAACACAGCAAGCCAGGCAGCATCAGGCGGGACAGGCAGGAGGCTGGGGGAACACAGCAAGGCAGGCTGCATCAGGAGGGACAGGCAGGAGGCTGGGAGAACACAGCAAGGCAGGCAGCATCAGGAGGGACAGGCAGAAGGCTGAGGGAACACAGCAAGGCAGGCAGGAAGCTGAGGGAACACAGCAAGGCAGGCAGGAAGCTGAGGGAACACAGCAAGGCAGGCAGCATCAGGAGGTGGTGAAGTCAACGTTTCGGCAGTGTTGACTTCTCCACCTCCCGATGCTGCCTGCCTTGCTGTTCTCCCAGCCTCCTGCCTGTCTACCTTGGATCCCAGCATCTGCAGTTTTTTTTTGTCTCTAATCAAATCTAGAACCAATCATTCAGATAATATTTGCACTACACCTTCGGCCTTCTGTATAATCACAACACCTTAGCTCACTACAGCTCAGCGAGCAAACCTACACCCTAAACCTTACAACCTTCATATCTCCAGGTTTTAACAGGACAGGTTAAGCAAACTCTCAATGTTTTCTCTTCAGACATTCCTGAAATTTTCCTCTTCTTGACGCTTGGCAATGCACCAACTCCTGTGACTCAGATCAACATATGCAGGGGAACTTCATGGGTCATCATCACATCCTACTTACATCTGATCCATCCAGCCATGTTAACATTTTACACATTTCAAGCAAGTCCCATCTCGTTCTCCTAGACTAGAGTGAATACAGGTCAGGACGAACCAACCGTTCTTCAAAGGACAGTCCTGCCACCCCTGGAAACAGAGAAGTGAACCTCCTATTGTAAACACCCAAGCTATTCACCTGCACAAGTGTCAACCAGAGAGTTGTTGTCAGGCTGATAAATTCTGGCATCCACAACTAGTCACATTTGCACGAACCAGAGCTGTGGCTACAGCCTGACTCCCCAAACCCTGTCGACCATCTACAAGGCACAAGTCGGGAGTGTGATGGAATACTCCCCACTTGCCTGATGAGCACAGGCTGCAATAATACTCAAGAACCCTGACACCATTCAGGGCAAAGCAGCACACTTGATTGGCACTATATCCATGAGCACCCATTCCCTCTTCCATCGACGCTCAGTAACAGCAGTGTGTACTATCTACAAGATGCACTGCAGAAATTCATCAAAGATCCTCAGACAGCACCTTCCAAATCCACAACCACTTCCATCTTGAAGGACAAGGGCAGCACATAAATGGGAACACCACCATCTGCAAGTTTCCCTCCAAGCCACTCACCACTCTGACTTGGGAATATATCATCGTTCCTTCACTGTCACTGGGTCAAAATCCTGGAATTCTTCTCAGGACATTGTGGGTCAATCCCAGCAAACGGACTGCAGCAGTTCAAGAAGGCAGCTCACCCTCACCCTCTCAAGGGGCAACTAGGGACAGGCCCACCCAGTGACACTCACATCCCACAAATGAGTATATTAAAAGAAAAATTGTTGCTGGTCAAATTTCACTTTGCACACCCAGCCTCGTGCCATGCCTCTTATCTCATCTTATACAACTTACAACAAGTTGCAGTAACTTGTTATCAGAATTACAGCAATTCTTTCCACTGAATTAGTGGCAAATTTGACACAACTGAGTGGCTTCCTATGTAAAGATACGTTGTCATAAATAAATGTTTGATTGAGCTTTAAGCATAGCTGATTAAGTAGGGCATATGTAAATATTAAAAAAAAGACTGACATAGGAATTCACCATTAAAGACAACTTTGCAGCTATCTGCAAATACCAGAAAGTTCCACTTTGAAGTTAGGTGGGAGTGAGGACTGCAGATGCTGGAGAGTCAGAGACTATAACAACGTTGCTGGAAAAGCACAGCAGGTTAGGCAGCTTCCGGGGTGCAGTCCTGCCACATCTGGTCGTGAATGGTGGTGGTTTCACCATTCAACAGCTCACTGGAGGAGAAAGCTCCACAAATATCCCCATCCTCAACAATGGAAGAGCCCAGCACATCAGTGTAAAAGATAAGGCTGAAGCCTTCACAGCAATCTTGAGCCAAAGGTCCAAGCGGAAGACCCATGTCTGTCTCATCTTATGGTCCCCAGTATCGCAGGCACCAGCCTTCAGCCAATTCAATGCATTCCATGTGATAGCAAAAAACTTGGAGACACTCAATACTGCAAAGGCTATGGGCCCTGACAATAGCACTGAAGATATATCCTCCAGAACTTGCTGCTCTCCAAGCCAAGCTGTTCCAACAGTTACAACACTGGAGTCAACTGACAGTATGGAAAATTGCCCAGTAAATCCTGTACACAAAAAGCAAGAAAAATCCAACCCAGTCAATTATAGCCCCATCAGTTACTCTTGATCATACAACGTAGAACATTGCAATGCAGTACAGGCCCTTCAGCTCTCGATGTTGCGCCAACCTGTGGAACCAATCTGAAGCCCATCTAACCTACACTATTCCATTTTCATCCAGATGTTTATCCAATGATCACTTAAATGCCCTTAAAGTTGGCAAGTCTGCTAATGTTGCAGGTAGTACGTTCCACACCCCACTACACTCTGAGTAAAGAACCTACCTCTGACATCTGTCCTATATCTATCACCCCTCAATTTAAAGCTATGTCCCCACATGCTAGCCATCACCATCCAAGGAAAAGGTCTCTCCCTGTCCACCCTATTTAACCCTCTGATTACCCTGCCGCTTACTGGTCCAGATCCCAAAGGGGTCAAAACACAGACTGGGTGACTGTGAAGAAGATAGAGGATCATACACTGGTCGACCGCATCCTGTTTATTAAGAAGGTACTGCTGGGATGCTGTGGGTTCGCTGCAGCGGATGTGTACTGCCTGCAGGATTTCCCTGGGGCAGGCTACTTTGATGTGACCTTCAGGAGTGTGAAGCAGTGCGAACAGCTCCTGAAGGTCTTCAAGGAGAAGGAAGGGGAGCCGCTGTTTTCCATCTTGTCGGCAACCCCATTGTGTGTGCTTCCTGCACAGAGGAATCGGATTGTTACAATCCATATGTACAACCCCTATGTTCCAGCGGCTGATGTCCTGACCTTCCTGGGAAGGTACGTCCAAGTTGAGGGAGAAGCCACCGATGTGGTCGACCCCTTTGGGATCTGGACCAGTAAGCGGCAGGTCAGGGTGACTCTGAGGGTCGATGACAATGGGAACATTCTCCACCCACCCTCGAGCTTCGCAATTGGAGGGAGCCGAAAGTGTGCCAAACCTGCGGGAAGTCGGGACACGTGGCAGCGGATTGCAAGGGGACCATCTGCAGGAACTACAAACAGGAGGGTCACCTGACTAAGGACTGTCAGGAAGCAAAGAGCTGCAACCTGTGCGGAGAGGCGGGCCACACGTACAAGACCTGCCCAAGACGGCGGGGGGGGGGGCCCACTTACGCACAGATGGCTGGAGGTGGCAATGTGAGCCGTGGACCCCCAAAGAACAGCAAGGTGCACCCAGACAGCAGGGAAACAGAGTCTGGTGGCACCCAGAAAGAAGAACAGGCCGGAGTGGTGGAGATGGCAGACAGCGGAGAGACACAGCAGCTGATCCTAGCTCTCGCTGGGCAGATGGAAGCAATGGAGGAGGAGGTAATTGAGCAGACAGAGGAGTGGATACCTGTTAAAAACAGGAAGAGAAAATCCAACCAGGCCCCCAAAGCCTCCCAGCAAAGGGGGAAAAGACAGCTGCACGAGGGAGGGATGGGGAAGACAGGTGCAAAGAATGTCATCACCACCAAAAGAGATAGAGCGCCGTAGATAAAGAGGAGGGCATTTCCTCCCAACCAGGAAACAACGGACCCCCCGAAGTCCACCCTCCACCCAGTGAGAACCAGGGGGTACCCACTGTCCCACAACTACAGGTAACTGAGAGCTGCGATCCTCTGACAGTCCCATTGTCAGACACAGAACTGGACGGTGCGGACCCTTGCCTTGGCTCAATGACTCCAGAGCGGGTAAATGACCACAGTGAGAGCCTGGATAGCTACCTCAGCCCAGCGAGGGTCCAGCAGTTCGTGCTCACCATGGGGATGCAGACAGCTTCCCCAGAGACAGGACAGTCAAATGGACAACGGTAACCCCATACACTGGGATTAAAAAAGGTTCATTTGCTATAGTATAACAGGGCACCCACTCAGTAGGTGGGTTCTGCTGGAGCCACAGCTAAATAACAAGAGACTGGATGGTTAATAAAGGGAACTGTAAATAGGATAACTGTAAATTCAAGTAATTCAATCTGTTCTTTGTAATGTTAAGACATGCAATGTATATATCTATGAACGACATGACAAATTGTACAAGCACCAAAGATTTATTTCTATGAATAAAGTATATTTTGAAATAAAATAAAGTCTCGATTAAATCACCTAAATTGGGACAAAGATGTGCAGGTCGGGTGAATCGGCCATGCTAAATTGCCCATAGTGTTAGTCGCATTATTCAGTGGTAAATATAGGTTAGGGGAATGGGTTAGGGTGGGTTAGTCTTTAGAGGGCCGGTGCGAACTTGTTGGGCCGAAGGGCCTGTCTCCATACTGTAGGGAATCTAATCGAATCTAACCTAGTCACCTCTCAACCTTCTTCTCTCTCATGAAAACAGCCTCAAGTCATTCAGTCTTTCCTCATAAGACCTTCCCTCCATAGCAGGCAACATCCTGGTAAATCTCCCCTGAACTCTTTCCAAAGCTTTCACATCCTCCCTATAATGCAGTGACCAGAACTGTATGCAATACTCCAAATGTGGTCGCACCAGAGTTTTATATAGCCGTAGCATGACCTCATGGCTCCAAAACTCAATCCCTCTCTAGATCATAAGTAAAGTGATGGAAGGGGTCATTAACAGAGCTATCAATCAGCACCTGCTCAGCAATAACCTGCTCAGTGACATCCAGCCCAGGCCATCAACTCCTGATCTCATTACAGCCTTGGTTCAAACATGGACAAAAGAGCTGAATTCCAGAGGGAGGGGAGAGCGACAGCCCTTGACATCAAGGCTGAATTCGACTGAGTGTGGCAGCAGAGGAGCCCTAGCTAAACTGGAATCAATGGGAATCAGGGGGCAAACTGGTTGGAGTCATAGCTAGCACAAAGAAAGTTGATGGTGGTTGTTGGAGGTCGGTCATCTCAGATCCAGGACATCTCTGCAGGTGTTCCTCAGGTAGTGTCCTAGTCCCAACCATCTTCGGCTGCTTCATCAATGACCTTCCCTCCATCATAAGGGCAAAAGTGGGGATGTTCGCTGGATTGCACAATGTTCAGTACCATTCACAACTCTTCAGATACTGAAGCAGTCCATGTTCAAATACAACAAGTTCTGGACAATATCCAGGCTTAGACTGACAAGTAGCAAATAACATTTGTACCACACAAATGCCAGGCAATGACCACCTCCAATCAGAGGGGTTATCATTACTGAATCCCCCACTATTGACATTCTGGGAGTTATCAATGACCAATACTTCCATTGGTGTTGCCAAATAAAGACACTGGCTACACGAACAAGTCAGAAGCCAGATAACTCTAGTGAGTAACTCACCTCCTGACTCCCCAAAGCCTGTCCACCATGGGTTCAGCTTTTAAAAACACTCAAGAAGCTTGGCACCAGAAGACAAAGCAGTCCACTTGACTGTCGTAACATCCACTCCCTCCACCACCAATGCTCAGTAGCAGCTGAGTGTACTATTTTCAAAATGTGCTACAGAAATTCACCAAAGATCCTCAGATAGCACCTCTCAAATGCAGGATTACCTCCATCTAGAAGGGCAAGGGCAGAAGATACGTTATCTTCTTGAAAGTTTGGCCCCTTGAAAGTTATCTACCAAGCCACTCACCACCCTGATTTGGAAATATATCATTGTTCCCTCACTATCACTGGATCAAAATCCTGGAATTGCCCCCTAAGGGGATTTACATAAAATATATGGACCATTGCAGTCGATTAAAGAAGGCATCTTACCACCACCTTCTCAAAGCAACTAGAGACAGACAATAAATGCTTGGCCAGCCAGTGATATCCATGTCCCACGAGAGAATTAAAAAAAGTCAAGATGGTGTGTGGCTTGGAGATGAACTTGCAGGTGGTGGTGTTCCAATTGCTGCCCTCCTCCTTCTAGATGGAAGTGACTGTGGGTTTGGAAGGTGGTGTCTGAGGGTCTTTGGTGAATTTCTGCAATGTGTCTTGTCGATGGTACACACACTGCTGTTCCTATGAATCAGTGGTGGTGGGAATGGATGTGATGTCAATCATGTGGGCTGCTTTGTCCAGGATGATGGCAAATTTCTTGAGTGTTGATGGAACTGCATCCATCCAGACAAGTGGGGAGTATTCCATAACACTCCTAACTTGTACCTTGTTGGCGGTGGACAGGGTTTGGGGAGCCAGGAGGTGAGTTACTCACAGCAGCATTTCCAGCCTCTGACCTGCTCTTGTCTATCCAGGACATGCCTAACATTTGTCTGAGGCAGCAAAGGAAGAAATTGTTCAACCCGACAGTGGGATGACAGAGGCCCAGAGATGCTTAATGTATAAGAGTATATGGATGGAAGTGTAGCATTGGCCAATGTAAGGAGGAAGAAAGTGGATTGAGATTCAAACCTGAGTATTGTCCAAATTAGGAGGGAGCTGAATGCATTATCCTATGAATTTTGCATAAGGTATCGACTCAGGTTTATTAATTCACAGGGTGTGGGCATTGCTGGCTAGTGCTGTATTTACAATGCATCCCTAATTGCCCAGATGGCAATTGAGAGTCAACTCCATTGCCATAGGTCTGGAGTCACATGTAGGTGATGATGGCTGATTTCCCTCCCTTTAGGACATTGGTGAACCCTAATTAGTTTTCTCCGACAATCGACAATGGTTTCATGGTTATCATTAGACTCTTAATTCAAGATTTTCGTTGAATGCAAATTCCATTATCTGCCATGGTGGGATTTGAACCCAGGTCCTTAGAACATTACCTGGGTGTCATGGAGTCATTGTGGGCGGCACGGTGGCAGTTCACAGCACCAGAGACTGGGGTTCAATTCCTGTCTCAGGCAACTGTCTGTGTGGAGTTTGCACGTTCTCCCCGTGTCTGCGTGGGTTTCCTCCGGGTGCTCCGGTTTCCTCCCACAGTCTAAAAATGTGCAGGTCAGGTGGATTGGCCATGCTAAATTGCCCGTAGTGTTAGATGAAGGGGTAAATGTAGGGGAATAGGCCTGGGTGGGTTGCTCTTCGGAGGGTCGGTGTGGACTTGTTGGCCAGAAGGGCCTGTTTCCACACTGTTAGTAGTCTGTAAGTAAGTAATCTGTAATAGTTTAGTGATAATGCTACTAACCATCAAGATTACGGCTCATTGATGAATGAACATAGAACATAGAACATAGAACAATACAGCACAGAACAGGCCCTTCGGCCCACGATGTTGTGCCGAACTTCTAACCTAGATTAAGTACCCATCCATGTACCTATCCAAATGCCGCTTAAAGGTCGCCAATGATTCCGACTCTACCACTCCCACGGGCAGCGCATTCCATGCCCCCACCACTCTCTGGGTAAAGAACCCACCCCTGACATCTCCCCTATACCTTCCACCCTTCACCTTAAATTTATGTCCCCTTGTAACACTCTGTTGTACCCGGGGAAAAAGTTTCTGACTGTCTACTCTATCTATTCCTCTGATCATCTTATAAACCTCTATCAAGTCACCCCTCATCCTTCGCCGTTCCAACGAGAAAAGGCCGAGAACTCTCAACCTATCCTCGTACGACTTCCTCTCCATTCCAGGCAACATCCTGGTAAATCTTCTCTGCACCCTCTCCAAAGCTTCCACATCTTTCCTAAAGTGAGGCGACCAGAACTGCACACAGTACTCCAACTGTGGCCTAACCAAAGTCCTGTACAGCTGCAACATCACTTCACGACTCTTGAATTCAATCCCTCTGCTAATGAACGATAATACTCCATAGGCCTTCTTACAAACTCTATCCACCTGAGTGGCAACCTTCAAAGATCTATGTACATAGACCCCAAGATCCCTCTGTTCCTCCACCTGACTAAGAACCCTACCATTAACCCTGTATTCCGCATTCTTATTTGTTCTTCCAAAATGGACAACCTCACACTTGGCAGGGTTGAACTCCATCTGCCACTCCTCAGCCCAGCTCTGCATCATATCTAAGTCCCTTTGCAGCCGACAACAGCCCTCCTCACTGTCCACAACTCCACCAATCTTCGTATCATCTGCAAATTTACTGACCCACCCTTCGACTCCCTCATCTAAGTCATTAATAAAAATTACAAACAGCAGAGGACCCAGAACTGATCCCTGTGGAACTCCACTTGTAACTGGGCTCCAGGCTGAATATTTACCATCTACCACCACTCTCTGCCTTCGACCGGTTAGCCAGTTTTCTATCCAATTGGCCAAATTTCCCTCTATCCCATGCCTCCTGACTTTCCGCATAAGCCTACCATGGGGAACCTTATCAAATGCCTTACTAAAATCCATGTACACTACATCCACTGCTCTTCCCTCATCCACATGCTTGGTCACCTCCTCGAAGAATTCAATAAGACTTGGAAGGCAAGACCTACCCTTCACAAATCCGTGCTGGCTGTCCCTAATCAAGCAGTGTCTTTCCAGATACTCATAAATCCTATCCCTCAGTACCCTTTCCATTACTTTGCCTACCACAGAAGTAAGACTAACAGGCCTGTAATTCCCGGGGTTATCCCTATTCCCTTTTTTGAACAGGGGCACAACATTCGCTACTCTCCAGTCCACTGGTACCACACCCGTTGCCAGTGAAGACGAGAAGATCATTGCCAACGGTACTGCAATTTCCTCTCTTGCTTCCCACATAATCCTAGGATATATCCCGTCAGGCCCGGGGGACTTGTCTATCCTCAAGTTGTTCAAAATGTCCAACACAACTTCCTTCCTAACAGGTATCTCTTCTAGCTTACCAGTCCATTTCACACTCTCCTCTTCTACAATACGGTCCCTCTCGTTCGTAAATACTGAAGAGAAGTACTTGTTCAAGACCTCTCCTATCTCTTCCGACTCAATACACAGTCTCCCACTACTGTCCTTGATCGGACCTACCCTCGTTCTCGTCATTCTCAGGTTTCTCACATACGCATAAAAGGCCTTGGGGTTATCCTTGATCCTATCCGCCAACGATTTTTCATGCCCTCTCTTAGCTCTCCTAATCCCTTTCTTCAGGTCCCTTCTGGCTATCCTGTATCCCTCCACTGCTCTGTCTGAATCCTGTTTCCTCAACCTTATGTAAGCCTCCTTCTTCCTCTTTACCAGACATTCAACCTCTCTCGTCAACCAAGGCTCCCTCACACGACCATTTCTTTCCTGCCTGATAGGTACATACATATCATGGACACGTCGTATCTGCTCTTTGAAAAAGTTCCACATTTCCACCACATCCTTCCCTGACAGCCTATGCTCCCAACGTATGCTCCTCAAATCCTGCCTTACAGCATCGTAATTTCCCTTCCCCCAATTATAAAATCTACCTTGTTGTGCGCACCTATCTCTCTCCATAACCAAGGTGAAAGTCACAGAATTGTGGTCACCATCACCAAAATGTTCACCCACTAACAAGCCCACCACTTGTCCCGGTTCATTACCGAGTACCAAATCCAATATGGCCTCCCCTCTGGTTGGACAATCTACATACTGCGTTAGAAAAGCTTCCTGGACACACTGCACAAACACCGCCCCATTCAATCTACTTGATCTAAAGAGCTTCCAATCAATATTTGGGAAGTTGAAGTCGCCCATGACTACGACCCTGTGGCTTCTGCACCTTTCCAAAATCTGTTTCCCAATCTGTTTCTCCACATCTCTGCTGCTATTGGGGGGCCTATAGTAAACACCCAACAAGGTGACTGCACCTTTCCTATTTCTGACTTCAGCCCATACTACCTCCAGAGGCAGATCCCCCTCAAACTTCCTTTCTGCAGCTGTTATACCATTTCTAATTAGCAATGCCACCCCCCCCTCCTTTTTTCCCACCCTCCCTAATCTTACTGAAACACCTGTAACCAGGAACCTCCAACAGCCATTCCTGTCCCACATCTATCCACGTTTCCGTGATGGCCACAACATCGTAGTCCCAGGTACCGATCCACGCCTTAAGTTCACCCACCTTATTTCTGATACTCCTTGCGTTGAAGTATACGCACTTGAGCCCATCTCTGTGTCCGCAAGTAGTCCCTGTCAGTGCTACCTTCTCCACAGCCTCCCTACAGTCTTGGGCATCCTGACAAACAGCTAACCTACTTGCTGGACTACAAGTCCGGATCCCATCCCCCTGCCAAATTAGTTTAAACCCCCCCGAAGAGTGCTAGCAAACCTACCCCCCAGGATATTGGTGCCCTTCTGGTTCAGGTGCAACCCGTCCTGTTTGTACAGGTCCCACCTTCCCCAGAATGCAGTCCAATTGTCCAAATATCTGAAGCCCTCCCTCCTACGCCATCTTTGCAGCCACGTGTTCAACTGCACTCTCTCCCTATTCTTTGCCTCACTGCTTTCTCAAACATGAACAACAGGAGTGAGGAATATACGATGGTGAATGTTTCCTGAAAGACAGGAGAATGAATGAGGGATATATAAGAATTGATACACCTGCTTTATAAAGACAGGAGGGAATAAGGAGAAAGATAAAAACAAGATGAATGTTGACTGAGGCATGGAATTAAATAGTGGAGTAAAGTCTCAGATAGATTTTGAACAAGTTGAAGAGAAAAAGATGAAATAGATTGAGGTGATTAATAACTGAGACAAGGGTGAGAGTATGCGGCTAAGGGGCAAATGTTTGCAAAGATGTGAAGGAGGGTGGGAGAGAGAGAGATAGAGTCAAAGAGTCACAGAGATGTACAACACAGAAACTTCGGTCCAACTCGTCCATGCCGACCAGATATCCTAAATTAATCTAGTCCCATTTGCCAGCACTTGGCCCATATTCATGCAGGAGAAAGTGAGGTCTGCAGATGCTGGAGATCAGAGCGGAAAATGTGTTGCTGGAAAAGCGCAGCAGGTCAGGCAGCATCCAGAGAACAGGAAAATCGACGTTTCGGGCATAAGCCCTTCTTCAGGAATGAGGAAAGCGTGTCCAGCAGGCTAAGATAAAAGGTAGGGAGGAGGGGGAGGGGCGTCGGAAATGCGATAGGTGGAAAGAGGTCAAGGTGAGGGTGATAGGTCAGACTGGGGTGGGGGCGGAGAGGTCAAGAAGAAGATTGCAGGTTAGGAAGGCGGTGCTGAGTTCGATGAATTTGACTGAGACAAGGTGGGGGGAGGGGAAATGAGGAAACTGGTGAAATCCGAGTTCATCCCTTGTGGTTGGAGGGTTCCTAGGCGGAAGATGAGGCGCTCTTCCTCCAACCGTCGTGTTGTTGTGGTCTGGCGATGGAGGAGTCCAAAGACCTGCATATCCTTGGTGGAGTGGGAGGGGAAGTTGAAGTATTGAGCCACAGGGTAGTTGGGTTGGTTGGTCCGGGTGTCCCAGAGGTGTTCTCTGAAACGCTCCGCAAGTAGGCGGCCTGTCTCCCCAATATAGAGGAGGCCACATCGGGTGCAGCGGATGCAATAGATGATGTGTGTGGAGGTGCAGGTGAATTTGTGGCGGATATGGAAGTTTCCTTTGGGGCCTTGGAGGGGAGGTGTGGGCGCAAGTCTTGCACCTCCTGCGGTTGCAGGGGAAGGTGCCGGGAGTGGAGGTTGGGTTGGTGGGGGGTGTGGATCTGACGAGGGAGTCACGGAGGGAGTGGTCTTTACGGAATGCTGATAGGGGAGGGGAGGGAAATATATCCTTGGTGGTGGGGTCCGTTTGGAGGTGGCGGAAATGACGGCGGATGATGCGCTGTACATGGAGGTTAGTGAGGTGGTAGGTGAGGACCAGTGGGGTTCTGTCCTGGTGGCGGTTGGAGGGGGCACCCGCATGGGCCCCAGCTATGCCTGCCTCTTCGTCGGATATGTGGAACAGTCCATCTTCCGCAACTACACTGGCCCCATCCCCCACCTTTTCCTCCGCTGCATCGATGACTGTATCGGCGCCGCCTCGTGCTCCCACGAGGAGGTTGAACAGTTCATCCACTTCACCAACACCTTCCACCCCATCCTCAAATTCACCTGGACAGTCTCAGATTCCTCCCTCCCCTTCCTCGACCTTTCTATTTCTATCTCAGGCGACCGAATCAACACGGACATCTACTACAAACCGACCGACTCCCACAGCTACCTGGACTACACCTCCTCCCATCCTGCCCCCTGTAAAAACGCCATCCCATTCTCCCAATTCCTTCGTCTCCGCCGCATCTGCTCCCAGGAGGACCAGTTCCAAAAACGTACAACCCAGATGGCCTCCTTCTTCAAGGACTGCAATTTCCCCCCCAACATAGTCGAAGATGCCCTCCACCGCATCTCCTCCACTTCCCGATCCTCCGCCCTTGAGCCCCACCCATCCAACCGCCACCAGGACAGAACCCCACTGGTCCTCACCTACCACCCCACCAACCTCCATGTACAGCGCATCATCCGCCGTCATTTCCGCCACCTCCAAACGGACCCCACCACCAAGGATATAATTCCCTCCCCTCCCCTATCAGCATTCCGTAAAGACCACTCCCTCCGTGACTCCCTCATCAGATCCACACCCCCACCAACCCAACCTCCACTCCCGGCACCTTTCCCTGCAACCGCAGGAGGTGCAAGACTTGCGCCCACACCTCCCCTCCACCTCCCTCCAAGGCCCCAAAGGAAACTTCCATATCCGCCACAAATTCACCTGCAACTCCACACATATCATCTATTGCATCCTCTGCACCCGATGTGGCCTCCTCTATATTGGGGAGACAGGCAGCCCACTTGCGGAGCATTTCAGAGAACACCTCTGCGACACCCGAACCAACCAACCCAACTACCCTGTGGCTCAACACTTCAACTCCCCCTCCCACTCCACCAAGGATATGCAGGTCTTTGGACTTCTCCATTGCCAGACCACAACAACACGACGGTTGGAGGAAGAGCGCCTTATCTTCCGCCTAGGAACCCTCCAACCACAAGGGATGAACTCGGATTTCACCAGTTTCCTCATTTCCCCTCCCCCCACCTTGTCTCAGTCAAATCCATCGAACTCAGCACCGCCTTCCTAACCTGCAATCTTCTTCCTGACCTCTCCGCCCCCACCCCAGTCTGACCTATCACCTTCACCTTGACGTCTTTCCACCTATCGCATTTCCGACGCCCCTCCCCCAAGTCCCTCCTCCCTACCTTTTATCTTAGCCTGCTGGACACACTTTCCTCATTCCTGAAGTAGGGCTTATGCCCGAAACGTCGATTCTCCTGTTCCCTGGATGCTGCCTGACCTGCTGCGCTTTTCCAGCAACACATTTTCAGCCATATTCATGCACCCATCCAGATGTCTTTTAAATGTTGTAATTGTACCAACCTCCACCACTTCTTCTGGCAGCTCATTCCACATGCACCACCCTCTGCATGGAAAAGTTGCCCCTTAGTTTAGATTACTTACATTGTGGAAACAGGCCCTTCGGCCCAACAAGTCCACACCAACCCTCCGAAGATCAACCCACCCGGACACATTCCCCTACATTTACCCCTTCACCTGACACTACGGGCAATTTAGCATGGCCAATTCACCTAACCTGCACATCTTTGGACTGTGGGAGGAAACCGGAGCACCTGGAGGAAACCCACACAGACACGGGGAGAATGTGCAAACTCCACACAGACAGTTGCCTGAGGTGCGAATTGAACCCAGGTTCTGGCGCTGTGAGGCAGTAGTGCTAACCACTGTGCCACTGGGCCACCCAAGGGCCTTAGGTCCCTTTTAAATCACTCACCCTAAACTCATGCCCTTTATTTCTGAACACCCCTACCCCAGAAAAAAAAACGCGTCTACTTACCCTACCCATGCCCCTCATGATTCTATAAACCTCTATAAGGTCACCCCTCAGCCTCCGATGCTCTAGGGAAAACAGCCCCAGCCAATTCAGCCTCACCCTCTAGCTCAAACCCTCCAACCCTGGCAACATCCTTGTAAATCCTTTCAAGATTGAGCAATGAATTTCTGCTGAATGGAAGCAGTGCAAACCATATTGAAAGTTAACATGGACCAGAATTTTGAAGGAATATGTCCAAGATTTGACATGAAGTGTTGGGGGAGAGGGTTTTTAGAATTAGGTTTAGGGATGAATGGTCACTAAGACATGGAAAAGGGATGATGGAGACAGGAGCATCGAGAAAGGAAAGTGAGAGAAGAGGAGGACTGTTAGTCAAGGAGGAGAGGTTGGTGGAGCGAAGTTTTGGGAATATTATTGGTCAGGACAAAGGCATGAGCCAAAAAAACTGCAGATGCTAGAATCCAAGATGGACAAGCAGGAGGCTGGAAGAACACAGCAAGGCAGACAAAGGCATGGCCATCCATGACCATGTAGTCAGAGATGACTATGATTCAGTGTTGAATGTTGTCCACGAGGGAATGAAGGGAGGAAGCAAAGTTCTTTACAAAGTTACATTTGCCAGGATGGCGTTTGCGTCAACATTTTTCTGTTATCACACAAACCGAGATAGAGATAGAGAGAGCCAGGAGGCGGCATCATCACTCACATGACACTCGGTATAAATGAAGCAGCTCACTGTGTCTGATGGATCTTCATCTCCGGCCGAGAGGATGCGCTGGAGTTTGGTTTTGGTGCAGTTTCTGGCGGTGCTGGCGCTGGGGATCCGCCCAAGCTCCGGGGCTGGTTCCTTGACCAGGTGTCCGTGTCCATCCCTGAATCTGTGCCAGCCTCTGCCCGCCGACCATCAGTACCAAGTCGAGGTGGGTATTTGCAAACCATTCAATTCTCTGGTTGCCTGGAAGTTGTCTTTTGAAGGCCATTGAGCAGCAACACTTGGAATGGAGTATTGGGATGGGAGCTCCTGTCTCTCCCCGTGTGCTGCTGCTCCTCTCCCCAGCCCCCGCTCTGTTGTGTGAGTTGGGAGAGATTCTCCTCTGGAGGATGTTCTTTCCCTCCCCGGGGCTGGCCTGGCTTCGGCTGGGGAACAGAGTATCCCTCCCAGTCAGGCTCCAGCTCCACTCTGGGCCCTGGGGGATCCAGACGGAGAAGGCTCCTTGACACAAACCAAGGGTCAGGTCCAGGCTGAGGGGCTGAGTCCTGCTCAGGGACAGGGGGAGCTGGACCCTTGTTGGGATGCAGAGAGGATCAAATTCTCTCCAATCCTGATGGGAAAGTGTGCAACTTGCTCTAGTTCCAGCCTGTGTGAAACAGGAGCCTCGGGAGAACTGAGCAGTGCAAAGATATTTTAACAAGGGCAGCAGCAGCAGGAAAAGATTTCTGTTAAACGGTGTCCCTGATGTACAGCCTCTGGAATGAAGTGTGATCCATTCTGGCAGTTTAATCCCATGGATCAGGATTACCGTTTGCTCAGAATATTGACCCTGAGAGAAAACACCAGGGCAAAGTCCTGGGGTCATATTGAAGTACATTGTGATTTGAGCTCAATCTCTGTAAAACTGAGGTTCTGGTTCAGATTAAGGTGAATACAATGTACCAGATCCTGGAAACAATCCTTGGTGTAAAATGACAATGTAACTGTTCAGTAGCTGCTCTGGTTTGTATTCATCTCAGTGTTGCTAAATGGACAGTGTGGTCACAGGAGATTCAGCAAATAACCAGTAGACTTAATGTGTTCATGATCCCATTCCTGATCTCATAGCCTGAGAACAGCTCTATTAATTGGAAATGCAGATATTTTAATGTCAATTGTTTCTCGTCAATTACAGCAGCTTGATTTACTCCCTCCTTCCTCTGACCCCTCTATATCCCAGCTCTCCCTGTTTGCTGTATAAATCAATAATAACCAAAATAACCAGTTAAACCGCTCTCTTTCTTTACCAGGCTGTTGTCTTTGATAATGGAGGATCTGCATGGATGTATTATGACTGGTCAAAGGTCACCACAATTGTGACGACACAACCTGTCAACCCATCACTTCTGTGTCAAGCTCATGAGCACAGTGTTCGGCTTGTCTTGAAAGGTCGGTAATGAGCTTTCTCGTTGAAAGATATGTCTTTCTGCCCCCTGATTCAAGAGATGTTATTCATGTGTTGGGATATGGGGAAAAGGCAGGAGATTGGCATTAGGGAATAGAACTGGTGCAAAAAGCTGAATAGCCTTCTTCTGATCAGTGCAGGATCTGGGGAGTCAGGAGGTGAGTTACTTGCTGCAAAATTCTAAGACTCTGACCTGCTCTTTAGATTAGAATTCCAACAGTATGGAAACAGGCCTTTCAGCCCAACAAGTCCACACCGACCATTTGAAGAGTAACCCACTCTGACCAATTCCCCTATATTTTACCCTGACTAATGCATCGAACACTATGGGCAATTTAGCATGGCCAGTTCACCTGACCTGCACATCTTTGGATTGTGGGAGGAAACCAGAGCACCCGGAGGAAACCCACACAGACAGTCACTCAAGGCCGGAATCAAACCCAGGTCCCTGGCACTGTGAGGCAGCAGTGCTAACCACCGAGCCATTGTACTGCCCCAAAGTCAATGATGAACCGAAAGGACCCTATACCAACAACCAGCAAACGAATATCATTGACAAAATACCATGCAAGGACTGTAGCAAACACTACATCAGACAGAAATCTAGCCACCAGGATACACAAACACCAACTCTTGTATCCACTGGATTTATATGGCAAGCCCAATTGAGTTCTGGTCAGGGTAACCTCCAGAATGATGATAATGGGGGACTCAGTGATGGCAACACCAATGAATATCAAGGGGTGGTGGTTAAATTGTCTCTTATTGGTGATGATCATAGCTTGGCACTTGTGTGGCATGAATGTTACTTGCCACTTGTCAGCCCAAGCCTGGATATTGTCTAGATCTTGTGTCATTTGAACATGGACTGCTTCAGTATCTGGGGAGTTGTGAATGGTGTAGAATATCGTGCAATAATTGGTGAACATCCCCACTTCTGACCTTATAATGGAGGGCAGGTCATTGACAAAGCAGCTGAAGATGAATATAGGCAACAAAATATTTGTAAAGGAAATTGAGCTGGTGTGTTCAAATGGGTGCTTCGTGTATTTGCCCCATCAGTGTCCTTAACTCCAGCGGACATGGGTTTCACCATCAAACTGGCACTGAGCGTGGCCTGTCTGGTCACTGTCCCAGCAAGTTTTCACTTGTCCAGAGAGCTGTCTGTACCAGGCTCCACCTGGTGGGCAGGTATATACAAACAGAGTAAATCAGAGCAGGAGTAGGCCATTCAGTCCTTCATGCGTGCACCATCATTCAATATGATCATCCAACTCAGTCCCTTGTTCCCTTTTATTTCCCCCAGACACATTGATCCCTTTAGTCCTAAGAACTATATCTAACTCTTTCTTGAAAACATTCAATGTTTTGGCCTCAACCACTTCCTGTGGCAGCAAGTGCCACAGGCTCCCCACGTTCTGGGTGAAGACATTTCTCCATATCTCAGGTTTAACTGGCCGACCCCGGATCCTTAGGTTGTGAGCTACCTGGTTGTGGACTTCTGGGAACACCCTTCCTGTGTTTACCTTGTCTAGTCCGATCAGAATTTCATTGGTTCCTGTGAAATCCTCACCCGCCCCACCACCATTCTTCTCAGCCCCAGTGAATATCGTGCTGACCTATCCAGTCTCACCTCATACCTGCCATTTCCAGGAATTGGCCTGGAAAATCCTTGCTGCATTCCCTCCGTAGCCATAAAATCCTCAGATAAGGAGACCCCAATTTCCCAGTATCTCCCCAGAACATGCCTGTCTCTTTACCTTGCCTGACAGTCCATTCCCATCCATCTGCATAATGTGAGACCCACCACATTGAACCACGCCTCCAACTGTCCTCCTCAGCCCCAGTATTGCCTTGTAATAATACCCAGTCTGCTTGCTCATTTTTTCTACCCCACCCCCCCTCACCCTGGGAAGCCATGGTGGAGGTCACTGCCAATGACCCCCTTGCCAATAGCCTTACACCCCCATATATCTTGAGCCTCCAGCTGCGTCTGACTTTTATTCCCATCTCTGCAAATGTCTCTGGTCCCTCCATCCCTTCCCTAAGCCATGACTCTCCCACTTCTTTTGGTATTGATCATGCACCCCCCACCCCCCCAAACAACTTTAACATTCAATAGATGCACCCCTAAGACCAGATTCATCTGAGACCTCAGACCTCCTTTGAGAAGCAGCCCCTGGACATGAGGGTCTGGACCACTGACCGCTCTCTCTGCAGCTCCCCAACTCATGGGACACGGTTCCTTCAACTGCTGGGCACCAGCTCTATGGGACTCAGTATTGCCCACTAACCTGGCTGCTGTCTGACATAGCCCCTGACAGTGAGTGTCCCAGGCTGATTATTGAGAATGACCAAACCCCTGGGCTATATCCTGTTGGCACCCCTGACACCACAACTTCCTGACTGTCAGCTGCCTCCTCTTTGATGGGATTGAGGACCAGACCGCCACCTCCTGGCCATTTGGTTGAATGGCTGTGGAGTATGTTGGCTGCGCAGGTAGCTGGCATGTGCTGCAGGTGTTAAATTGGCATCTCAGTGTACCCTACAGGCAAGGAGTCTACCCCTTCACCAACCCCATCCTGGACACATCCCTAATTGGAAAGCAGACTGTCAGTGCGTCCACATGAAAGGGCACCTCAAAGCACCAGTACTGAAGGCTGAATTGTCAATGCACCAACTGGTGTGGCACAGCAAGGACGGTGCAAGAATGTGCGCATCAGTGAGTGAGTGCTGAGAGAGCAAGCGAGCGGTCCTAAGAAAAAGCTGGATCTAACTGTGAGCTGGGGGTCTGCCCCTCCAGTATCCCTTCAATGCTGGTTATCACTCTGTCCTGTACAGGCTTGTGCTTGACCAGCAACCTGAAGTAGAGGAGAGAAGTGCCACAACAGTCACAGAGGACTGACATTTCCCAGATGCCAGTTCCGGCTGGTGCCTGTGGATAATGCCCTGAGATGCTGCTTGGTCCTAAGTGTCATGGACCAGGCCAGACCCCTCAAAACATTTCAAGAAAGTAGATCAGACCCTAACTTTGCAGTGGATATTCCAGGAATGATGCAGCTGGCCCAACCACTTAGTTTGAAACAAAACAGAATTTATTTACAAGTTTATTGAATTAAGCACAAACATCAGAGAACAGGATAACATAACCTATCCGAAAACCCAAAGATTATCTCCACTTAATGATGCGGTTCCAATACTTGCAACAATCCCCTTAAACACCTCTTGGCACAAAATGTAAAATCAACCCCAGGGTCTTACAGGAGACAAGTCAGAAAGAGAGAGGACCAGCCCGGACCTGCTTTTGTGGGTCCAGCAGTTTCACAACAATACTGTTAAAAACCAAACTAGAGAAAGGCTGACCTGGGAGAACTGACCACTGCCCTTTCATTGGACAAGTGTTTTATTTTCGCAAACCTGAAAGCCTGGTGTCTGAGGCAGTATCTCTTAGCTACAATCAAACTGGCCCTAAAACCCTTCAATTTAGACTTCTGGGCCACCCAGACGAACCAACCCAACCACCCTGTAGCACAGCATTTCAACTCCCCCTCCCACTCCACCGAGGATATGCAGGTCATTGGACTCATCCACCGCCAAACCACAACAACGCGACGGTCGGAGGAGGAGCGTCTTATCTTCCGACTGGGAACCCTCCAACCACAGGGGATGAACTTGGACTTCACCAGTTTCTTCATCCCCCCTCCCCCCATCTTGTCTCAGCCGAATCCCTCCAGCCCGGCACCGCCTTCCTGACCTGCAGTCTTCTTCTTGACCTATCCGCCTCCATCCTACTCCGACCTATCACCCTCACCTTGACCTCTTTCCACCTATCACATTTCCAACGCCCCTCCTCCAAGTCCCTCCTCCCTACCTTTTATCTTCTCCTGCTGAACACTCTCTGCTCATTCCTGAAGAAGGGCCTGTGCCCGAAACGTCGAATCTCCTGTTCCCTGGATGCTGCCTGACCTGCTGTGCTGTTCCAGCAATAAAGTTTCAACTACCTTTTCAATAGTCTTCCAAATGTGGGATCGGATATGCATCAGTCTTTATAATTGCATTGACTTTGTGTTAGTCCACACATAACCGTTGGTTACCATCTGGTTTTGGCACCATCGGTGAGCTCCAGTCACTGTAACTCACTTTGATTATGTCAGCTTGGAACACGTGTTCAATCTCATTTTGAACCTATGCCAACTTCACAGGGTTATGTATATAAGGATGTTGCTTAATCAGTACAGCATCTCCTATATCTACATCATGCATAATTAGGTTAGTACTCCACAGCTTATTCCCCCATATTTCCCCATATGATAGTGATAACTCTTTCAGGCCATTTTAATTTTCCTTGGGAAGGTAACTCCATAATTTATTCCAATGTTTGACAATTTCCTCATTGTCCAATTTAATTTGAGGAATGTCCAATTCAGAAACCTCTGAATGTGGTTCTTCTCTCTGGGTTGTAATCAATAACACAGTCTCCTTTGGCTTTCCTTCCTTGTCAAAATACCTCTATAAGGTCACCCCGCAGCCTCTGACGCTTCAGGGTAAACAGGCCCAACCTATTCAACCTCTTCCTATAGCTCAAACCCTCCAACCCTGGGAACATCCTTGTAAACCTTTTCTGAACCCTGTCATTAGTCCTTCAGAAGTGCATATCTCCTCATCTTTCAACATCACAGGTTGAGAAGATCCTGTATCTTTTAGTATTGTAACCTCTTTACCTGTTGCTCCTGGCCTGTGTGAGTAAACTTTACCTTTGCAGGTTATGTTTTAAGAAGATCTGGCACCTCCTCCTTAACCAACCTCTGACCAGCTTATACATTCCGGTGCAGCTTTCTAACTTCCACTGTGCTTTCCTTTACTTCTCCAACAAAATTCACTGGCTTATTCTGTTTTTCCTACATCTGGCTCCCCAGTGCTTTTCCTAACCCCCCAACACTGTGATTTCAGATGGCCTACTCTATTGAAAACACTAGAGATTTTTTACTTCTCTGTCCCCCTCAAGGCTTTCCTCTTTACCTTGTGGTAAGTTATCCTTATGACCTTTACCGAGATCTACCTTTCCTTTTCCACGCGAGGATTTCTCTTTTCCCCAATTTCTATCCCTCATGGATTGAAATTGATTTTGGAAGCCACACTTTGATTTATGGAACAATTCATAGTCACCGGCCATTTCAGCTGCCATCCTTGCTGTTTTAACTCTCTGCTGTTCCACATGAGTTCTCATTACTTCGAAAAGTGAATTTTGGAACTCCTCTATAAGTGCCACTTTCTGAAATTCAAGCTCCCTCTCTTTCTTTCCTGTCTCTCCTTTTCTCTCTCTTCTCTCTTTTTCTCGTTCCTGTGCTTTTAATTGCAATTCCTTGTCTTTTGCCTCTAACTCAAGCTGCTTCATCTTTAATTGAATTTTAGCCATCTCTAAAGATTCTGATGGTGGTTCCAGTAAGTTTAGATGCTGACCTACTGCTGTAATTATCTCTCCTTTCCTCATGGAAGGAGGTAGCACCAACCCCAGCTTGTCTGCTCATTCGAGCAGCTTGGCCTTAATCACCTTTTGTAAAACCCCCAAGGTCATTTCTTCCACCTCCAGAAAACCTTTGGTGACTGAAAGAGCCATTGCTATCCCAAGCACTGTTTAAACTAACTGTCATCAACACCCAGAACAAAAGACACTAACACCTACCACTCGCTACCTTTGAGTCCAACAACCCTCATCCCAAATCAGAACTATAGAACAAATTCTGCAGAGACCCCTTCCAACCTGTTATGGACCAGGCCAGACCCCCTCAAAGCATTTCGAGTAAGTAACCCAGACCCTGAACCTTGCTAGTTGTTTGAAGCAGGTGTATGGTGGATATTCCAGGAGTGATGCAGTTGGTCAAACCATTGAATTTTAACCAAAACAGATTTTATTTACAAGATTACCGATTGAAACGCAAATAAAAGCGAACAGAATACAGAATAATGTAGCCTATCCGAAAACCCAAAGGTTATCTCCACTTATTGATGTGTTTCCAAATACTTGCAAAACTCCCCTTAAACACCCCTTGGCACAAAACGTAAAATCAAACCCAGGGTTTTACAGGAGAGAGAGGACCAGCCCGGAACTGCTTCTAGCAGCTTCACAACTCTGCTTGCTAACCAAAGTTGCAATCTCTGTTTGTATTTGGATGAATAATAAGGTGTTTAACAAACTGATTGACAGCTCACTGCTCCCTTGTGTGAAATCCCCTTCACCACTTGGTAAGAGTTGCTCCTGGGCCTCACTGAATCTCTGGCATGATTAGCTGCAAATCTCAGACTAGTCCCCACATCGCTCAGATCCCTATAACATTCCACCCCATAGAATTTTACAGCATGGAATGCAGCCCTTTGGACGATCGTGTCCGTGCTGGTTGTCAAGTACCTCTAGCCCTGTAATCTGACTTTCTAGCACATTTTCTAGTATGCTATGGCATTTCCAGTGCTCACCTGAATTATACAATTTATACAATACAATACAATACAATTCAATACAGCACAGGAACAAGTCCTTCAGCCCACCAGCCAATTCCTACCTCTTATTTAGACCCACTATCTATTGTCCATGCACGATTTCTATTTCTCTGTTCACCTCTTGTTCATGCGTCTATTGACATACCTCTTAAATAATGCTAATGTGCCCGCTATCACCACTTCCACTGGCAGTGTGTTCCAGGCAACCACCACCCTCCAGGTGCAAGAATTTCCCTGCACTTCTCCCCAAAATTTTCCCCATCTCATCTTGAACCTGTGCCCTTTTGTAGTTGACCTTTCCGCCCTGGAAAAAAACTTCTGACTCCACACCCTATCTATGCCTCTCATAATTTCCTAGACCTCTATCTGATTGCTCCTCAGCCTCCCTCTTTCCAGTGCAAACAATCCACGTTTATCTAACCGCTCCTCAAAATTAAAACCCTCTAGACCAGGCAACATCCTGGTAAACCTTCTCTCCAAAGCATCCACTTCCTTCTGATAATGTGGTGACCAGAACTGTACACAATATTCTAAATGTTGCCTCACTAATGTTTTGTGCATTGGCAGTAACATAACTTGTCAACTTTTGTATTTAAGATCTTTACAAATGCTTTGGGGGCTTCTGTCGATATCACCCTTTTAGTCAGTAAATTCCAATTGCCCACCACCACCTAAGTTAAAATAAGATTCCTCAAAACACCTCCAAGCCTCATGCCCCATACTTTAATTCTGTGCCCCCTGGTTTTGGATCCCTTTACTAAGGGGAAAGGCTTCTTTCTACCGAGGAGGAGAAAGTGAGGGCTGCAGATGCTGGAGATCAGAGCTGAAAATGTGTTGCTGGAAAAGCGCAGCTGGTCAGGCAGCATCCAAGGAATAGGAGAATAGACGTTTCGGGCATAAGCCCTTCTTCTTCCTACCTACCCTCCCTCTACCCCTCATAACTTTGCACACTTCAATGGTATCCCCTTCAGCCTTCTCTACTCTAACGAAAGTAACCGAGCCGAATCACTTCATCTTCGGCAACATCCTGGTAATCTGCTGTGCACTCCCTCCAATGCGATCACACCCTTCCTATAGTGTGGTACAGAACTGCACATAATACTCCAGCAGGTGTTGTGCACATCTCCATCATAATCTTCCTGCTTTTGTATCCCATTACTTGACTAATAAAGGCAACTATTCCATCTGCCTCTTAACCACCTTATCTACTTATCCTTCAATGATCTATGGGCATTTACAACTGGATCCCACTGATCTGCTGTATTCCCTTGGGCCGTACTGTTCAATGGGTACTCCCTGGTCTTGTTAGTCCTCCCAAAGTCCATCAACTCACATTTTTCAGTATTAAAACCATTTGCCACAGTGCTGCCCATCTGAGCATGATTCTGAGGAGACAATCAACAACGATTGACCTGCCTGTACAGATGGGTATAGAAGCTCCCCCCTCCCCCTCCAAGAGAACAACTTAAAGAAGAACACAGAGTTCTCATAATGCATCAGGCAGTGTTAAACTCACAACTAGTACCATCAGGATAGCAAATTGGTCAAGTATCTCATGCATCATTGAGGGATCTTGATGGAGACCTACTCGCCATTACATTAACTTAGAAGAATACAGTGATCATTCTTTGAAAAATAATTCATTGGATATGAAGAACATAAGAGGAAATGAAAGCTATCCAAATGCAAATTCCAATTAACTGTCCCTTTTCCTCTTGTTGAAGTTGGCAGATTTGTTTGGTAATGTGCCATGAGATTGTCTGTTCGATGATTGAAGCTACAACAATGTTAGTTTGCATTTCTTCACATTTCACCAGAGAAAATACGTCAGACGCACTTGATGAATAAAAAGGACCAGGACATTTGGATCAGAGATATGGCATATTTCGTAAGCACTCAATTCATGGATGGAATCTACCTGGAGCTGTCACACCTTGTTACAAATTTTAAAGCATTACCCAAGCTGCTTATGGCGATAAAAGAAATCTTCCATCACAAACTACCTGGATCTCAGGTGAAAGAGTCACTTTTTACAAATGGAGCCAAACCATTTGTTGAACTAAATAGGAGTTGGGAGATCATGTTGCTGCTGTACAGGACATTGGTTAGGCCACTGTTGGAATATTGCGTGCAATTCTGGTCTCCTTCCTATCGGAAAGATGTGAAACTTGAAAGGGTTCAGAAAAGATTTACAAGGATGTTGCCAGGCTTGGAGGATTTAAGATATAGGGAGAGGTTAAATAGGTTAGGGCTGTTTTCCCTGGACCGTCAGAGGTTGAGGAGTGACCTTATAGAGGTTTACAAAATCATGAGGAGCATGGATAGGATAAATAGACAAAGTCTTTTCCCTGGGATGGGGGAGTCCAGAACTAGAGGGCATAGGATTAGGGTGAGAGGGGGAAGATATAAAAGAGACCTAAGGGGCAACTTTTTCACACAGAGGGTGATATGTGTATGGAATGAGCTGCCAGAAGAAGTGATGGAGGATAGTACAATTGCATCATTTAAAAGGCATTTGGATGTGGGTATATGAATAGGAAGGTTTTGGGGGGATATGGGCCGGGTGCTGGCAGGTGGAACTAGATTGGTTTGCGATATCTGGTTGGCATGGACGGGTTGGACCGAAGGGTTTGTTTCCATGCTGTACATCTCTATGACTCTATAACTGCAGATGCTGGAAATCAAAGACAAAAACAGAAACTTCTAGAAAAGCTCAGCTGGTCTAGCAGCATCTGTGCAGAGAGAAAGCAGAGTTAACATTTCAGGTCACGTGACCCTTCCTCAAAACAGCTCTGCTGAAACCTGCTGAGCTTTTCCAGCAATTTCTATTTGTCATTTAACTAATTACATATTTATAAATAAACATGTATCCTATTTTCATGGAGACGTGATTTCCAGTTGCTGTTTTTCAGTTCATCGTCTTGTTACAAAGTGGTTACAGGATATTTTATGTTGAATCAATTTCAGCTGAAGATGCAGCTGACCCTGATAATGCAGCAACTGGAGCCTTGAAGGAGATCGCTGGATAGAGGCACAGCTTCCACCAATGGCAAGATTTGAGCTGTAACTTTCACATGTGTTTAAGAATGATACTGCACATAAGGAGGCCATTTGACCCAACAGCCCTGTGCCTGCTCTTCAAAAGAGGCACCAAGTGACTCCCATTTCCCTGCTCTCTCCCTGTAGCTCTCATGTGTTTAGCCAGTTCTCTTTTGGATGTTACTGTTGAATCAACTTCCATGCTGCATTTCAACTCCATGCGCAAAATATTCTTCTCACCTGGTGTCTGGCTCTTGGGGCAATTCTCTGAAATCTGTGAAGCCTGTTTATTGACTCTCCTGCCACATTGACTTGTTCTATTTACTCCATGACGACTGGTAAAGGAGAGGAAATTGTCTATTTCTGTGTTCCCCACATGATCCTTCCAAAATTTCATACAACCATAAGACAAGTTCAGCTGGGACAGGCCAAACAGAGACATAGGCGGGAACTCCTATAGGCCTGGCATTTAAACCAGAACTCCATTAATAAACATATAGATCTGGAGTCAAGGTTAGACTGGTGCTGGAAAAGCACAGCAGGTCAGGCAGCATCCGAGGAGCAGGAAAATCAACGTTTCGGCTAAAGCCCTTTATCAGGAAGCTGTACTTTTCCAACACCACTCTAATCTAGACTCTCATCTCCAGCATCTGCAGTCCTCACTTTCTTCATATAGATCTGGACCCCAATTACCAACCTCTCAGAACTGGAAGCGATATCACCTACCACGACAAACCAAGACACATAAATAGCAAGCGGGATAGAACCCCAGCACTACACCTGAGGCTCACTGGTGATGTTACCTAGTACGATGATGAAACAAACCTACCAGCTCAGCAACCAAACTTGCAACTGATTCTCAACCAGAACTACACATCTCCAAAATCTCAAACCAGAAGGCCATAAGAAACAGAAGTAGGCCATTCAGCCCATTGAGTCTGCTCTGCTATTGAATAAAATCATAGCTGATTTGATAACCCTCGTCTCTTTAGAGAGAAAGGGAGACTCTAGGACACCTTATAGAGAACATTTAACAAAATAGTTCCAAGGTGCAGAGTTTAAGCCATAAGGTTTGTTTGGAGCTACCATCACTGTTCTTGTTGGACCAAGGGAGATTGAAGAGAGATTTTGGCAGGTTTAGATGAAAGTAAATAAGTATAAAGTGTAAAGCTTTCCTCATTAGTTAATGGTACAAGGACTAAGGGAAAAAGAGGCATGGGGTGACATGGGAAAGAACTGTGAGATTGTTGACCTGAAAGTTGCTGCTTACCAAGACAATAGAAGTGAAGATGATCAAAAGAAATTTGAATAGACACAAAAAAACAATAAACTGCTTCGCTCCAAAGGTATAGCAGGAGACTGGGACTGGCTGGGTTGCTTCACAGAGCACTGGTTGAGATATGATGGACCAAGTGACCTCCTCCTGTGCTGTAATGTCAATAGCAGTTGTGTACTTTGACCCTGTTAATTTCACAGGTCCCCATCAGCCATCCACAATGGGAGTGCTTCAAAGGATCATGCAATGTTAGTTTTACATGATATAAGTTGTGAGATAAGATTAACTTTCTCCTGCTTGTTCCTTAGGTCTCAATTAGTGTCCCTTGGTCTCCAGACTGTCCAGATGGCAAGTGCTATGATTACACATCAATGGCACAGTCCTGTGACTTTTTATATGTGAAGGCCTATGACATGCAGCTTGAAATGTGGGATGAGTGCTTTGCAAAAGCAAATGCTCCCTATGACCAGACATTCTCAGGTATGAACAGTATGATCTACTGGTGGAGGGTGTGGATGCTCCATATCAATGCTAACGTAAGACCATTATATTTCTGCTCATATAGGTCTGTCTCATTATATCCAGCTGGGTGTCAATCCCAAGAAACTCATACTAGGACTGCCATGGTATGGTAATGATTTTCCTTGTCAGCATTTCTATGAGGTAAGGAGAAATGGTTAGTTGGCATTACACAAGAAAAGATATTATATTTTGATGAAACAAAAATTGGCAGGCCTTAAACAATTAAAAGTCGGGCCCTGGGTAGTATTATAGAACAGAGAGTCCTATGGGTTCAAGTACATATTTCTTTGAAGTTTGAGTCACACCTGGAGAGGGTGGTTAAGAAGGCATTTAGCACACTTGCCTTCATTGCTCAGACTTTTGAGTGTAGGAATTGGGATGTTATGTTGAGATAGAGTCAGAGTCATAGAGATGTACAGCACGGAAACAGACCCTTTGATCCAACTCGTCCATGCCGACCAGATATCCTAACCCAATCTAGTCCCACCTGCCAGCACCTGGCCCATATCCTTCCAAACCCTTCCTATTCATATACCCATCCAAATGCCTTTTAAATGTTGCTATTGTACTAACCTCCACCACTTCCTCTCGCAGCTCTTTCCATACACGTACCACCCTCTGCGTGAAAACATTGCCCCTTAGGTCTCTATTACACCTTTCCCCTCTCACCCTAAACCTATGCCCTCTAGTTCTGGACTCCCCCACCCCAGGATAAAAGACTTTGTCTATTTACTCTATACATACCCCTCATGATTTTATAAACCTCTAAAAGTCACCCCTCAGCCTTCAACACTCCAGGGAAAACAGCCCCAGCCTATTCAACTTCTCCCCATAGCTCAAATCTTCCAACCCTGGCAACATCCTTGTAAATCTTTTCTGAACCCTTTCAAGTTTTACAACATCTTTCCGATAGGAAGGAGACCAGAATTGCACGCAATATTCCAACAGTGGCCTAACCAATGTCCTGTACAGCCGCAACATGACCTCCCAACTCCTGTACTCAATACTCTGACCAATAAAGAAAAGCATACCAAACGCCTTCTTCACTATCCTATCTACCTGCGACTCCACTTTCAAGGAGCTATAAACCTGTACTCCAAGGTTTCTTTGTTCAGCAACACTTCCTAGGACTTTACCATTAAGTGTATTAGTCCTGCTAAGATTTGCTTTCCCAAAATGCAGCACCTCGCATTTATCTAAACTCCATCTGCCACTTCTCAGCCCAATGGCCCATCTGATCAAGATGAAGCTTCTTCTAGGGCATTGTGTCCAGTTCTGGTCTCCCTGATATAGGAAAGATATTATTAAGCTGGAGAAGATTCAGAAGAGAATTACCAGGTTTAGAGGGGGGTGGAGAGTTTGAGTTAAAAGATAAGGTTGGATTGCCTGGGACTTTTTTCACTGGAGTGTAGGAATGACTCTGTAGAAATTTATAAAATCATGACAGCCATGAATAAGGTAAATGGCCAATGTCTTTTCCCAAGAGATTTCAAGACAAGGGAGCCTATTCTTTAAGGTGAGAAGGGAATGATTTAAAAAAGACATGAGGGGCAATTATTTTACACAGAGAGTGATTCAAACGCGGAATGAACTTCCAGAGGATATGATGGATGCAGATATAATTACAATGTTTAATAAACATTTCAGTAAGTCCATGTTCCTCCAAAAAAGTGTTTGGAGGAACATAGGACAAATGTAGGCATGTGGAATTAGTTTAGTTTGGCATTATGATCGGCACGGAGTGGTTGGGCCAAAGGCCTGTATCTGTACTGTATGATTCTGTGACTGCAAGAAACAGGAGTAAAGTCAGTTTGTTGGAAACTAATTCCTCTGGCATACTCATTGCTCCATCAGAGCATCTAATTGTAATTTGGGAGAATGTGTTATTTGGAAATTAGCTTCCTTCGAAAATTTTTCAAAAACTTTATAAGTTCATGTTGATATTTTTGATATTTGCCCTCCACTCACTTCTGTCTAATTTACATTTGCATCCATTGACATGCTGTCTGTCTCCACCTGACTCGTGCTATTTAATCATCGGGATACTCTAAGAACTGTTCCTGTAGATTCCAAATTATAAATTTATATTAATTGTACAATAGATTATACATTGCACAGAATCAAAGAAACATTCAGAACCAGGAGCAGGAGTAGGCCATCTGGCCTATTGTATTTGCTCTGCCATTCAACAAAATCATGGCTGTTTTTTTGTGGACTCAGTTCCACTTACCCGCCCGCTCACCATAACCCTTAATTCCCTTACTGTTCAAAAACCTATCTATCTTTCCCTTAAAAACATTCAACAAAGTAGCCTTTACTGCGCAAGGAATTCCACAGATTCACGATCCTTTAGGTGAAGAAGTTCTTCCTCAGCTCAGTCCTAAATTAGCTTCCCCTTATTTTGAGGCCACATCCCCTAGTTCCAGTTTCACCTGCCAGTGGAAACAACCTCCCTGCTTCCATCTTATCTATTCCCTTCATAATTTTATATGTTTCTTCAAGATCCTCCCTCATCCCAATGAGTGTAGTCCAGTCTACTTAACATCGGAAATGTAGCAGAGGATCCAATCCTTTGAACCTCTCAATCATTCTGTTCAATATGTACTAATCTGTACTTAGACTTCCAAACTTTTATAAAGGTTTATATAACATTATTTATGGTTGAGAATGGATTTTAGATATCTGTTCTGTGAAAATCTGACCTATTTCTTTTAAAGGTCAGAAAGCGATTTTAAACAGAGAATTTAAAATGGTATTTGCAAGAAATTGTGGGGTTTCTGCGAAATAACCCCAAACCTAACACAATGCTATCCCTAATCTTAACTTAACTTTGTCACAGATAATTACTAAAGTCTTTTCTGACTTCAGTTTTAATGAGCTGCAGAGATGGTACCAGGAACAGGTTCGTGGAGAGAGAGAAGAGGGTAATAACAGCCGAGGTGCTGTTAATAGCACTCTCTAAGCAGTCAGGACAAGGAAAAGTTCTGGGTTACTTAGAATTCTGTAAGACTAAAGTTCCAGATGCAAAAGGCTATGGAGGTGTCAGAGAGGAAAACATCCTGCAAGACTGTTGAAGATACGAGTTTAGAAAATGCATTCTAAGTAATGCATGAGCTAAGTTTGCAGTTTACTGTTTAGTGATCTGGGAAAAAGACATTAATTCAAGAAAATAGGTATTACATACTCTGAATACTTAAGCACAGACAGCAAGTCAAAAGATACCAATGTAAATTTGTAAAAGGTAAAAATAGAGGAGAAATGCCAAAAATATTATATTAGATATGCAAAGATTTTGAAAACAAGGCAAGGAGAAAAGAAGACTAAAATTATGAGCTGTTCCAAATTGCAATTACAATCTAAGTTATCTCAATTGAACAGGCAATGTACTAGAGGGATTTGAATGAGGAGAATTTGGCCTGAAGGAATCTAATTAAAGCTGTGGCAACTAAACAGAGTACTTTAGCAAAGATAAAGGTAACTCTTCACTGAGCTTTAAGTATCTGTAAGTGTATTGCTGAGATAAAAGTAGTGATTTTTTTTCTGATAATTGTCATGGGATTGTTACGATAGTTCGCATATAAGAGAATAGCATTCATGATTTTGTTGTTTAATGAATCATCATGTTCTCTTGTGAAAACGACATTGACAGGATGTTGACAGGGAGAGGATGCTTCCTCATGTGGGGGGAATCCATTATAAAAGCTCATAATTTTAGGATAAGGGATGGCACATTTAGTACATAGAACATTACAGCTCAATACAGGTCCTTTGTCCCTTGATGGTGCACTGACCTGTGAAACAATCTGAAACCCATCTCTTCTACACTATTCCATTCTCATCCAAATCCCTATCCAATGACCATTTAAATGTCGTTAAAGTTGGCGAGTCTACTAATGTTGCAGGCAGGGCGTCCCACGCCCCTACTACTCTCTGAGTAAAGATTTAAAATGGAGATAAGAAGAAATTATTTCTCTCAAATGGTATGATATCTGTGGAATTAAGAATCCCAGAGGTGGTGAATGCTGGGACATTGAATAAATTTAAGGAGGAGATGGACAGATTTTTACTTAGTATGGGCTACCATGGCCCTTTGTTGCAATTTATCTCTCTTAGCCTGTAAACTTAGAGATCAAGTGGTTAATTTCTATATTTTTGATGTTAACAATCTACAACTGCATCCAGAACAAAGAACAAAGAACATTACAGCACAGGAACAGGCCCTTTGGCTCTCCAAGCCTGCGCTGATCCAGAATCCTCTATCTAAAGCTGTCACCTATTTTCTAAGGATCTGTACTCTTTGCTCCCTGCCCATTCTTGTATCTCTCTAGATACATCTTAAAAGATGCTATTGTGCCTGGCTCTACTACCTCCACTGGCAATGCATTCCAGGCACCTACCACCCTCTGTTTAAAGAACTGTCCATGCATATCCCCCTTAAACTTTTCCCCTCTCACTTTCAACTTGTGACCCCTAGTAATTGAGTCCTCCACTCTGGGAAAACGTTTCTTGCTATCCACCCTGTCTATGTCTCCCATGATTTTGTAGATCTCAATTAGGTCACCCCCTCAACCTCCTTATTTCTAATGAAAATAATCCTAATCTACTCAACCTCTCCTCATAGCTAGCGCCCTCCATACCAGGCAACATCCAGGTGAACCTCCTCTGCACTCTCTCCAAAGCATCCACATCCGCTTGGTAATGTGGCGACCAGAACCTTACGCAGTATTCCAAATGTGGCCAAACCAAAGTCTTATAAAACTGTACATGACCTGCCAACTCTTGTACTCAATACCCTGTCCGATGAAGGAAAGCATGCTGTATGCCCTCTTGACCACTCTACTGATCTGCGTCGCCACCTTCAGGGAACAATGGACCTGAACACCCAGATCTCTCTGTACATCAATTTTCCCCAGGACTTTTCCATTTATTGCATAGTTCACTCTTGAATTGCATCTTCCAAAATGCATTATTTCGTATTTGTCTGGATTGAACTCCATCTGCCATTTCCCTGCCCAACTCTCCAATCTATCTATATTCTGCTGTATTCTGCTACTCCAACAACCTTAGTGACATCTGCAAACTTGCTAATGAGGCAATCTATACCTTCCTCCAAATCATTTATATATATCACAAACAACAGTGGTCCCAGCATATATCCCTGTGGGACACCACTGGTCACAGGTCTCCATTTTGAGAAACACCCTTCCACTACTACTCTCTGTCTCCTGTTGCCCTGCCAGTTCTCTATCCATCTAGCTAGAACAACCTGGGACCCCACTGCGATTTCACCCACTTCGTCAGCCTACCATGGGGAACCTTATCAAAAGCCTTACTAAAGTCCATGTACATGACAGCTACATCACTCCCCTCAATCAACCTTGTCACCTCTTCAAAGAATTCTATTAGGTTTGTAAGACATGTCCTTCCCTGCACAAAACCATGCTGCCTATCACTGATAAGCCCATTTTCTTCCAATTTGGTATATATCCTATCCCTAAATATCTTCTCCAGTAGCTTCCCTACCACCAACGTCAGGCTCACCGATCTATAATTACCTAAATTATCCCAGCTAACCTTCTTAAACAAGGGGACAACATTAGCAATTCTCCAGTCCTCCGGGACCTCCTGCATGTTTAAGGATGCTGCAAAGATATCCTGTTAAAGCCCCAGCTATTTCCTCTCTCACTTCCCTCACGAACCTGGGAGAGATCCCATTTTCTGGATTAGTGGTGCTGGAAGAGCACAGCAGTTCAGGCAGCAGCCGAGGAGCAGTAAAATCAACATTTTGGACAAAAGCCCTTCATCAGGAATAAAGGCAGAGAGCCTGAAGTGTGGAGAGATAAGCGAGAGGAGGGTGGGGGTGGGGAGAAAGTAGCATAGAGTACAATAGATGAGTGGGGGAGGGGATGAAGGTGATAGGTCAGGGAGGAGGGTGGAGTGGATAGGTGGAAAAGAAGATAGGCAGGTAGGACAAGTCCGGACAAGTCATGGGGACAGTGCTGAGCTGGAAGTTTGGAACTAGGGTGAGGTGGGGGAAGGGGAAATGAGGAAACTGGTGAAGTCCACATTGATGCCCTGGGGTTGAAGTGTTCCGAGGCGAAAGATGAGGCGTTCTTCCTCCAGGCGTCTGGTAGTGAGGGAGCGGTGGTGAAGGAGGCCCAGGACCTCCATGTCCTCGGCAGAGTGGGAGGAGGAGTTGAAATGTTGGGTCACAGGGCGGTGGGGTTGATTGGTGCGGGTGTCCCGGAGATGTTCCCTAAAGCGTTCTGCTCGAAGGCTCTGCTCAGAGTCTCCAATCTGGAGGAGACTGCATCGGGAGCAACGGATACAATAAATGATATTAGTGGATGTGCAGGTAAAACTTTGATGGATGTGGAAGGCTCCTTTAGGGCCTTGGATGGAGGTGAGGGAGGAGGTGTGGGCGCAGGTTTTGCAGTTCCTGTGGTGGCAGGGGAAGGTGCCAGGATGGGAGGGTGGGTTGTAGGGGGGCATGGACCTGACCAGGTAGTCACGGAGGGAATGGTCTTTGCGGAAGGCGGAAAGGGGTGGGGAGGGAAATATATCCCTGGTGGTGGGGTCTGTTTGGAGGTGGCGGAAATGTCGGCGGATGATTTGGTTTCTGCAAAGGTTGGTAGGGTGGAAGGTGAGCACCAGGGGCGTTCTGTCCTTGTTATGGTTGGAGGGGTGGGGTCTGAGGGCGGAGGTGCAGGATGTGGATGAGATGCGTTGGAGGACATCTTTAACCATGTGGGAAGGGAAATTGCGGTCTCTAAAGAAGGAGGCCATCTGGTGTGTTCTGTGGTGGAACTGGTCCTCCTGGGAGCAGATACGGCGGAGGCGGAGGAATTGGGAATACGGTATGGCATTTTTGCAAGAGGTAGGGTGGGAAGAGGTGTAATCCAGGTAGCTGTGGGAGTCGGTGGGTTTGTAAAAAATGTCAGTGTCAAGTCGGCTGTCATTAATGGAGATGGAGAGGTCCAGGAAGGGTAGGGAGGTGTCAGAGATGGTCCAGGTAAATTTAAGGTCAGGGTGGAATGTGTTGGTGAAGTTGATGAATTGCTCAACCTCCTCGCGGGAGCACGAGGTGGCGCCAATGCAGTCATCAATGTAGCGGAGAAAGAGGTGGGGAGTGGTGCCGGTGTAATTATGGAAGATGGACTGTTCTATGTAGCCAACAAAGAGACAGGCATAGCTGGGGCCCATACGGGTGCCCATGGCTACCCCTTTGGTCTGGAGGAAGTGGGAGGATTCGAAGGAGAAATTGTTAAGAGTGAGGACCAGTTCGGCCAAATTAATGAGAGTGTCGGTGGAAGGGTACTGTTGGGGACGTCGGGAGAGGAAAAAAACGGAGGGCTTGGAGGCCGTGGTCATGGTGGATGGACCTTCATCCCCTCCCCCACTCACCTATTGTACTCTATGCTACTTTCTCCCCACCCCCACCCTCCTCTAACTTATCTCTCCACGCTTCAGGCTCTCTGCCTTTATTCTTGACGAAGGGCTTTTGTCCGAAACGTCGATTTTACTGCTCCTCGGATGCTGCCTGAACTGCTGTGCTCTTCCAGCACCACTAATCCAGAATCTGGTTTCCAGCATCTGCAGTCATTGTTTTTATCTGGGATAGATCCCAGCCAGACCTGGGGATTTGTCCACCTTAATGCCTTTTAGAATACACAATACTTCTTCTCTCCTTATGCCAACCTGACCTAGAGTAATCAAAGATCTATCTCTCACCTTAACATCCACCATGTCCTTCTCCTCGGTGAATATCGAAACTAAGTACTCATTAAGAATCCCACCCATTTTCTCTGACTTCACACATATCTTTCCACCTTTGTCCTTGAGTGGGCCAACCCTTTCCCTAGTTACCCTCTTGCTCCTTATATATGAATAAAAGGCTTTGGGATTGTCCTTAACTCTGCTTGCTAAAGATACTTCATGACCCCCTTTAGCCCTCCTTATTGAAATAAGGAAATAATTCCTTATTTCAGATTGGTCCTACATTCCTGATATTCTTCCAAAGCTTTGTCTATTTTCAGTTACCTAGACCTTATGTACGCATCCTTTTTCCTCTGAGCTAGTCTCACAATTGCGCCTGTCATCAATGATTCCCTAACCTTGCCATTTCTATCCCTCATTTTCACAGGAACATAACTCTCCTGAGCTCTAAATCAACCTCTATTTACAAGCCTCTTTAAAATCCATCTCATTCCTTTTGTATTTTACAGCCTGGAAGATGCAAATTGTCAAAGTATGTTTTTAATGGTGCTCCATGCAGTTCCCAAATTGCAAAGAGGATTGCCTATAAAGATATCATGCAGTTGATACCCAGGTCATTCACTGGAAGATATTGGGATGATAACTACAAATCTCCATATTTTGTGTACATGGTAAGACTATTAGACAAAACACAGTGGAGATTAATTTATTGATTGATTTATTGTCATGTGTACCTGAGTACAGTGAAGAGCTTTGCTTACAGCAGTACAGGCAGATCGTAATAAACAAGGACATACTGAGCATAGGGTGAATGAAAATCTTGGCCAGAGGCATACACATTACGTTGCTCAGGGTGTCCCCTCGATGAGATTAGGGTTAGCAAGATCAGCATTATTGTAGCTTAGGAATCCATTCATCAATCTCATAACATCCAGGAAGAAGCTGTTCCTGAACATGCTGGTGCATGTGTTCAATCTTCTGTATCTTCTGTGTGATGGAAGAAGTTGTAAGAGAGCATTATCAGGGTGGGAGGGGACTTTGATGATGTTAGCAGCCTTTCCGTGGCAATGAGCCATGTAAATGGAGACCGTGAATTGAAGGTTGGCTCCCATGTTGATCTGGGCTGTGCACACCACCTTCTATAATATCTTACAGTCCTGGGCAGAGCACTCGCCATGCCAGGCTGTTATGCACCCAGACGCTATGCTTTCTATGGTGCATCTGTAAACGCTGGTGAGGGTCCTGATGGACATACAAATTTTCCTGAGCTGCCCAGGGAAGAAGTAGGCATTGTGCCTTCTTGACCGTCACATCTACATGGGAAGTCCAGGACAGGTTGTCAGTTAGTGTCAATCCTGGGAACTTGACGCTCTCCACCCTCTGTGCACTACAACATGCCTTGTCAAGTGAGAACATTGCAGTGTTTCATGATTCAGTATTTGTTGTGTACAGAGTTTAGCAAAATTCAGAAGATCCAGTTTGTGCAACAAAAAAAATGTCAATATGGAGAATTGACAAGGAAGTGGGAGCAAGCTGCAGAAGCAGGGCATTGGCCAAATATTTGTTGTGTGACCAGTTGCAGACTCAGCCAGATGTACTGTTTTGCAGAAAGGTTAAAATGAGATTCTACTTGCCTTTGTGGGTGAACATGAAACATCCCTCAGCATTACTCTGCAGAGCAGCCAGTCTCTTTCCCCTGATATCCTGAGCCATACTTACTTCTCAAAAAGCATCTCTGAAAGATTGTCTGATCGTTGTTACAAGCAATTTGGTATCTTGTTTTCTACATTTTAACAGCAAGGTATGGTGCTTTGCAATGTGCTCCAGGTTGCTATATAAATGCAAGGTTTTAAAGAGGATGTAATTATGCCAACTTGCCAATCAGGGTAAGCAGTCACTGCCTATAGGGTGGAATGTTCATGGGTTTTGTTGAGTCAGATTGATGGTGCCCAGTCCACCAGGGCTCAGAGTGACCTTTCCCATGTGACATTCAGTTCAACACTTCATTAGTTATGCAGGCACATTCTTTGGCATCTTTCGTGGGGATTTGCTAGGCAAGAGAGTTGAAGGTGCTTCGCACAACTAATGCCAAACTAGTTTAAAGCCCAGCTACATGTCAATGAGATGCTGTGAACCAGGGACTGCTGTCCATGCAGGTGGCACTGTGAGAATGTGACCCAGAGAGGCAGTAGATGTCTGCCCCCCCTTGTCGACAGGGACCTGGAGGTCTTGCTGGATGAGCTGGTGGGGAGAAGGGCTACCCATTCTCTTGCACACTATAATGGAGACTGAAATAATTCCACAGAGGCCGGTATCCTGTCACCAAGTCACCCTTTATTTACACATGGAGAATCATTGGCACTGATTCTGCTCCCTCAGAGCCAGCTCTCGGAGTGAACAGAACCTCTGACACTCCTGGTGCTTTTTTTAAAAATGTATTAAATAATACAAAATATAGTTGACATAAACAGAAAGCAGCTGATCACAAAAAACCCACTATATACAAGGCAAAGAGCAGCAAAGCCAAACCCCAAACCCCACCGTTCAACCAGTTTCCAGGGAGATGAGGACAAACGTCAGGTCCCACTTTCAGTCAAAGATAACAATAACCAGCACAGGCAAGACAGTACAATCAAATCGGAAACAGTGCATAGAGCACAGACCCAATATAGCTATAAAAGACTGCTGACTCCCATCCGCACCACATATTGATCAGACCGTCCTTGGCTAGCCTTCCTGTAGGACAGTCATTGGCCTTCCGGTCTCTCCCACCCTGCGTACTGACTGACCCTCCCCAGGCCCATTTTCCACCAGGCTCCCAGTCGCCCCAAGGACTGACCGGACTACCCCAGGCCACTTTCCTACGAGCTGGTTGTTGGCCTTCTGGTCTCCAGCTGTCCTGCGTACTGACTGACCCTGCCCATGCCTGCTTTCCTCCGGGACGGACATCAGCCACTGGCTCCCGGTCACACCGCATTCTAACCAAACCAGCCCTGACCTGCTTTCCTACAGTCGGCCTACCAGCCATCCAGTACCTGGCCTCCTCGTGTACTGACTGACCCGTTCTCCTGGCCAGTGTTCCTATGGACCGGCCATCGTCTGTCCGGCTCCCAGCATCCCCAGTACTGACTGGTCCTCCCCCGGTCAGCCTTCCTACGGGCTGCCGTCAGCTGCCTGACCCAGCCTCCCCGTATACTGACCAGCCTGCCCTACACTGCCTTTCCTGTGAGGACGCTATCAGTTGCCTGGCCCCACCCATCCCGCATACTGACAGGCTCCTCCCAGCCCACTTTCCTCCAGGCCAGTCGATAACCCTCTGGACCCCAGCCACAGAGGCTGGTATCCTGTCACCAAGTCCCCCTTTACTTACACGTGGAGAGTCCTTGGCACTGATCCAGCTCCCTCAGAGCCAGCTCTCAGAGTGAACAGAACCTCATAGAGTCATGAAGATGTATAGCATGGAAACAGACCCTTCGGTCCAACCCATCCATGCCGACCAGATATCCCAACCCAACCTAGTCCCACCTCCCAGCACCAAGCCCATATTCCTCCAAACCCTTCCTATTCATATACCCATCCAAATGCCTCTTAAATGTTGCAATTGTACCAGCCTCCACCACTTCCTCTGGCAGCTCATTCCATACATGTACCACCCTCTGTGTGAAAAAGTTGCCCCTTAGGTCTCTTTTATATCTTAAATGTTGCAATTGTATCAGCCTCCACCACTTCCTCTGGCAGCTCATTCCATACACGTACCACCCTCTGTGTGAAAAAGTTGCCCCTTAGGTCTCTTTTATATCTTTCAAGTTTCACAACATCTTTCCCATAGGAAGGAGACCAGAATTGCATGCAATATTCCAACAGTCGCCTAACCAATGTCTTGTACAGCTGCAATATGACCTCCCAACCCCTGTACTCAATACTCTGTTGGTATTTTGTTGGCATTCAGGGCACTGCCACCTCCCCCCCACCCCCAATGCGGCTATGTCTGCACCCAATCCTGGCCACCAGACATAACTTCTCAACAACATCTTCATTTTAGAAACCCTGGAACTCTGGGAGAGTTCAGACAGTATCTGGGTGTGACATTTGCTCGGGACAATCACTCTTGCTCCCCACAGTAATATCCCGTCCTCCACGGTGATCTGGTCTCTCCGGGTCCAAAATACATTCTGGTTGTGACAGCCCTTTGGTTTCTCCCATCACCACCAGCTGCCTCAGGTTTGAAAGGACGGAATCTTTTTGTGTCCAAAGTCTGATATTAGAACATGGAACATTCCAACGCAGTACAGCCCCTTTGGCCCTCGATATTGTGTCAACCTGGGAAACCAATCTGAAGCCCATCTAACCTACACTATTCCATTTTCATCTATATGTTTATCCAATGACCATTTAAATGCCCTAATGTTGCCGAGTCTCCTACTGTTGCAGGCAGGGCGTTCCACGCCCCTACTACTCTCTGAGTAAAGAAACTACCTCTGACATCTGTCGTTTATCTATCACCCCTCATTTTAAGCTCTGTCCCCTCGTGCTAGCCATCATCATCTGAGGAAAAAGGCTCTCACTGTCCATCCTATTTAACCCTCTGATTATCCTATATGTCTCAATTAAGTCACCTCTTTAACCTTCTTTTATTTAATGAAAACAGCCTCAAGGCCCTCAGCTTTTACCCATAACACCTTCCCTCCATACCAGGCAACGTCCTAGGAAATTGCCCCTGAACCCTTTACAAAGCTAGAATGCGGCAACCAGAACTGTATGCAATATTCGAAGTGCAGCCACACCAGAGTTTTGTACAGCTGCAGCATGACGTCATGGCTCTGAACCTCAATCCCTCTACCAATAAAAACTAACACAGTGCTTGCCTTCTTAACAACTCTATCAATCTGGGTGGCAGCTTTCAGGAATATATGTACATGGACACTGAGATCTCTCTACTCATCTACACTACCAAGAATTTTACCATGAGCCAGTACTCGTATTCCTGTTGCTCTATCCAAAATGAATCGCCTCACAATTTCCACATTATACTCCATTTGCCACCTCTCAGCCCAGCTCTGCAGCTTATCTGTGTCCCTCTGTAACCTGCAACATCCTTCGACACTGTCCACAACTCCACCGACCTTAGTGTCATCTGCAAATTTACTAACCCATCCTTCAATGCCCTCATCCAGGTCATTTATAAAAATAACAAACAGCAATGGCCCCAAAACAGATCCTTGCGTTACCACTAGTAACTGAAATCCAGGATGAACATTTTCCATCAACCAGCTCCCTTTGTCTTCTTTCAGCTAGCTAATTTCTGATCCAAACTGCCAAATCACCTTCAATCCCATGCCTCCGTATTTTGTGCATTAGCCTACCGTGGGGAACCTTATCAAACACCTTACTGAAATCCATATACACCACATCAACTGCTTTGTCTTCATCCACCTGTTTGGTCACCTGCTCAAAGAACTCAATAAGGTTTGTGTGGTCATCCCTATTATTAGCACATCATCCACGGTGTATACGTTGTAATATGTTCTTCATCATCCACTGAAAATTGTACAAATTGACATTAGCCCAGGTGGCAAGTATGCAAGGTTCATGCCCAGATTCATGGAGGACAGCCCCCTGCCAACTCTGTGTATCAATCCTCTATGCAAGGGATTTATCCAGCTGTGAGAAGCAGTTTGTTTACAAGCCCCACAAAGGTGAACCGACCCATCAGGTTTCACAATCATGTCTGGTGCTGCCCATTCTGCAAACTGGACTGGTTTGATGGTTCCCTCACTTTACAGCCTTCAGATTTCTGCCCTGACTTTTATCTGTAATGCAATGGCACTGGACAGGCCTTGCAGGATCAGGGAATTGCTTCCTGGTCAAAATGCAAAATGGCCTTGGCTCCTTTGACAGTCCCTAAACCTTCCTGAAAAACTTGCAGGTATTTAAATAGGACTTCACTCTGGCAGCCATTTTCTAATCAAAAAACATTGAGCCAATCAAAGGTTAATCATTCTCAACCAATTTCACCCCATCAGGCTTGAGCCCAAGCCTTTTGCCATAATCAGTGGGAACTGCAGCAGCTGCTTCTCATAAGAGACTGGAACAAAAGTTGTCCCCTTAACCTGTAAAGGTTCCTTGGTATAGGTCCTCAGTCTGACCGAATGTAAGGGTTGGAGTCCAGAGTGAATCTTGCTAAAGACCGGTTTGGCAATCACTGATTCAGCTGAACTAGTATTGACCTCCATTAGAACCGGATGACCATTTAACCAGGCGTTTATTTGGATTGGTTGTGATTTGGATGTTGTGAAACAGTTTAACTGTTCCAAACCAGACTTTCCAGAGCGTGCACTCTCCTGGGTACTGGCTTGTGAGTTCTCTTACTCAGTTTAGATCTAATGGAACTCTTTTGCCGTCTCAAGTCCATATACTGGCTGCAACTACAATGGTTTGCCGATCCAGATCCTCAAGGGAATTTTAACTGTTTCGCTGAGTCTTGGCTTTCTTTTGGGGTTCAGATGTAGGCTGACCTCAAGTCTCTCTATTCAGGATATTTTCTGAGCGAAACTGTGCAAGTGATGTTCCCCCAGCTCAATTGGACTGGTGAGGGTATCCACTTCCATCGGAATACCAAGCCACTCATAAGCACCATTTGTCCCATTTTCTCATGACAAAATCACTTCAAGTCCATCTGGGCTTCAGCTAGTAGGCGCTTTTGTGTGGTCACATCATTAATTCCACACAGCAAGTGGGTCACTCAGCATCTCACTTAGGGTTAAGATAAAATTACATATCTCTGCCAGCCATTTTAAACTCATCAAAAATTCAGATACAGATTCTCCTCGAACTGCTGAGTAAAACCGATAGCGTTTCAGAATTAGAGAAGGCTTGGGCCATAATATTCCTTAGCTTCAACTCTGGAAAGGTTTTAGCATCTGGTGCCTCAGGGAAAGTTAGTCTTCTAATAACTGAAAAGGCTGCGGGGCCACAAGCTGTCAGGACAATCACTCGTTGCTTTTCATCTGCCCAATCGTCAGTTGGAAAGAATAATGAAGTCTTTCCAGATCCTGGACCCAGTTTTTGACAATCTTCACTTGAATCAGTCAAGCGTCCGAAATAACGGAATGATGGTTGAGGTATTAATGCCATGCAAATACATGGAAATAAAGTAGTCACCAAAGATTATGATGATTCAGATGTTGCTTTTTTAAGTTGAGAGAGAAACTGCAGAGTTTTCCCAACATCAAGCTCCTGATTTTCTTTTCCTTCTTGCCATGCTTTCTGAATTTTTTTCCCATTGTCCACATGACACCAGGAAGGGGAACATTTCAGCCAGAACCACAATTTTGGTGAAGACATTTGATATGTAAGCCTTTTATTCATTTCGTGAGAATGTCCAGAAAAGGTTAAATGTTCCAGAAGTTGGAATAAAAAAGGTGGAAATTACCTTGAGAGTGCTTCTCCAAGAAGCTAAAGAACGACCATCGTGCACATCATCTCAGCTCCAGCACATCTCAGTAGGGGGTCCTCAGGGCAGTGTCTTAGGCTCAACCATCTCCAGTCACTTCATCAATGACCTTCCCTCCATTATACAGTTAGAATGGGGATATTCACACAATGTCTAGCACCAAATATTCCTCAGCTACTGTTCAAATATTGGGGTGGCATGGTGGCTCAGTGATTAACACTGTTGCCTCACAGATCCAGGGACTCAGATTAGCTTCCACCCTTTGGTAACTGTGTGGACAAAATCAGAAGTCACATGACATCATGTTATAGTCCAACAAGTTTATTTGAAGTCACCTCTCCACCTGATGAATGGTCAGCGCTCCAAAAACTTGTATTTCAAATAAACCTGTCGGACTGTAACCTGGTGTTTTGTGACTTCTGACTTTGTCCAACCCAGTTCAACGCCAGCAGCTCCACATCACATCACATCTGTGTGGAGTTTGCACATTCTCCCCGTGTCTGCGTGGGTTTCCTCCGCGTGCTCCGGTTTCCTCCCACAGTCCAAAGATGTGCAGGTCAGGTGGATTGGTTGTGTTAAGTTGCCCCATAGTGTGCAGGGATACTAGGTGGATTAACCATGGGGAATACAGAGTTACAGGGATAGAGTCGGTCTGGGTGAGGTGCTCTTCGGAGGGTCAATTTGGATTTGCTGGGCTGATTAGCCTGCCTCCACACTGCAGGGATTCTGTGATTGTCTCCTTACCCTTTGAACTGCACCTAACTCTTGTATGTTCTTCTGGCAGGATAAAGATGTTTACCATGAGGTGTGGTATGATGATCCACAGAGCCTTTCACTAAAGTCGTCTATTGTGAAGAAGTTAAAACTTGGTGGTATTGGTGTCCAGTTTGGAAATAACCTCAACTACAGCGCGAATCCAACAGCAGCAATGCAAACTGAAGACATGTGGAATGCTCTCTGCCCGACCAGGTTAAAATGGAGAACCTGAACCATTAATCTCCACACAATGTGAAATCTTTGATTTTCCAATTAAAAAATGAAATAAAATAATCTAGATGTAGGAAACATAATTTCACATCTAATGTAAAAGGTCCTTAATTCGGGAAAGGTGTCATGTGCTGGCAGAGACTTGGGAAAGGGGCCTGTTCCTGTGCTGTGCTGTTCTTTGCAATCATTGCAACTGCTATTCTGTGGGATGCAAACCTACTGGTGTGATTTGTACTGCAAGGTCTGGTCACGTTGGACTCCTGCTTAAATTGTTTATATTTGCAACAAATCTGTATCAATTATCATGTTGACTCATAAGACACAGGAGCAGAAATTTAGGCCATTTGACCCATTGCATCTCCTTCACGATTCAATCGTGGCTGATGAGTTTTTCAACCCCATTTTCCTGTTTTCTCCCTGTAACCTTTGATCCCCTTGGCAATCAAGAACTTACCTATCTCTGTTTTAAATATACTCAGATGACCCGGCCTCCACAGTCTTCTGTGGCAATGAATTGCACAGATTCACTCTCTGGCTGAAGAAGTTTCTCCTGATCTCCATTCTAAAAGGTCCTCCCTTTACTCTAAGGCTGTACCCTCGGGTCCTGGTCTCTCCTCCTCATGGAAACATCTTCCCAACATCCACTCTGTCCAGGCCATTCAGTATTCTGTATGTTTCAGTTAGATCCCCCCCTCATCCTTCCTAACTCCATCGAGTGTACTCCTAGAGTCCTCAAACATTCCTGATATGTTAAGCTTTTCATTCCTGGGGATCACTCTTGTGAACCTGCTCTGGACTCGCTCCAGGGCCAATATATCTTGGCTGAGGTATGGGGCCCAAAATTGCTCACAATACTCTAAATGTGGTCTGACCAGAGCCTTATAAAGCCTCAGAAGTACATCCCTGATTTTATATTCTAGTCCTGTGGAGATGAATGACAACATTGTATTTGCCTTCCTAACTACCAACTCAACCTGCAACTCAACTCAAATTTAACAGAAACCTGGACGAGGACTCCCAAGTCCCTTTCCACTTCAGATTTCTGAATTTTCTCCCCATCTAGAAAATGGTCTATTCCTCCTACCAAAGTGCATGATCTCAACTTTCCCACATTGTATCTCATCTGCTACTTCTTTGCCCATTCCCCTCACCTATCTAAATCCTTCTGCAGCCTCCCTGCCTCCTCAATACTGCCTGTCCATCCACTTATCTTTGCACCATCTGCAAACTCAATCAGAATGCCCTCAGTTCCTTCATCCAGATCATTTATACATGAAGTGAAAATTTGTGGTCCCAACACTGATCTTTGTGAACCGCCACAAGTGAGGGGCTTCCATCCTGAGAAGGACCCTTTTATCCCCAGTGAAGATTACAGATTTGTACAATGTAGATTTCCTGCTGGTAATTTAACTATGACTCTTCTTCAGTCAAGAGACCCTCATTCAGATGATGCCAGACTTGCTGAGTCTCTTCAGTCATTTCTGTTTTAGTTTAACAATTATGCTGTCCATTTTATCTGTACCTTAATTCTCGGTGGTGATTCTTTTAGATTTTGATCTGCTTTAGATTATCATTTTGTCCTCAGGTCTTTATGTTTTCTGCTTCCATGAGTACCGAGTGTGAATAGACCATTGAAGATTAATCTTCACTGTTTGCTAATTTGAGTGTAATAAAATAAATCACTAATCATGACTATTTACCATTTGTTTCTTATGATGGTTTTCCAACTGTCTGTTTCTAGAAAGCAACGTGTATTTTGCACAAATACACTTAGAGAGTCATATCATGAAAACAAATCCTTTGGTCCAACTCATCCGTGCTAACTAGACACCCTCATCTGACCTAGACCCATTTATCATCATTTCACCCTATGCCTCTAAACCCTTCCTATTCATGTCCTCATCCAGATGTGTTTTAACTGTTGTAATGGTACCAGCCTCCACCACTTCCACTGGCAGCTCATTCCATACACGCACCACCCTCGGCATGAAAATGTTACCCCTCGGGTCCTTTTCAAATCTTTCCCCTCCCACATTAAAGCTATGTCCCCACTCCAGGAAATTCACCACATCCATGTTTCTCATGATTTTATAAACCTCAATACGGTCATCTGTCAGTCTCTAATGCTCCAGGGAAAACAGCCCCAGCCTCTCCGTACAGCTCAAACTGTTCAATCCTGGCAAATCCTTGTAAATCTTTTCCGCACCCTCTCAAGAGTTGTTGTGGGCTGTTGTTTTTAACTGATAAGTCAGAGACTTTACTCAGTGTTTCCTTCAAGCAAGTGAAAGTCCGTGGAGAACAGAGAGACTGACAAACAGCAAGTTCTGAAAATTCCAAAGGTGTAAGCTCAGCACTGTGGGGCACCGCCTTCCCAAGCAGACACTAATATGAGATTGAAAATGGTTTCCAGGCTTTTATTATGTGACAAGGTGGCTGCATTGGTTATAACAAATCAGCTACACAAATAATCGTCCATTTTACTGTTATTTTTACCAAATGGATGACCTCACATTTACCAACATTGTGCTCCATCTGCCAGTCAAGGTAAACAACTCGGAGAAAGTGAGGAGTGCAAATGCTGGAGATCAGAGTCAAAGAGTGTGGTGCTGGAAAAGCACAGCAGCTCAGGCAGCATCGAGGAGCAGGAGAATCGATGTATCAGGCATAAGCCCTTCATCAGGAATGAGGCTTGTGGGCCAAGGGGGCTGAGAGGTAAATGGGAGGCGGTGGGGCTGAGGGGGAGGGCAGCTGAGAATGGAATAGGTAGGTGAAGGTGGAGGTGAAAGTGATAGGTCAGAGAGGAGGATGGAGCTGCCCAAGGACAGAACACCCTGGTCCTCACCAACTACTCCACCAACCTCTAGATACATTGCATCATCCTCCAACGTTTCCACCACCTACAAATGGACCCAACCATCAGGAATATATTTCCCTCCCCACCCCATCTGCGTGGGAATGGAGAGACCATTCCCTCTGCAACTCCCTTGTTAGGTTCACGACTCCCACCATCCCACCGTCCCCTCCCGGCACCTTCCCCTGCCACAACAAGAAGTGCAAACCCTGCACCCACACCTCCCTCCCTCACCTCCGTCCAAGGCCCCAAAGGATCCTTCCACATCCGACAGAAATTTACCTGTACTTCCATACATGTCACCTACAGTATCTGTTCCACCAGTGGTTTACTCTACATTGGGGAGACAGGACACCAACTTGTGGATCATTTCAGAGGACATCTCTGGGACACCCGCACTAACCAACCCCACTATCCTGTGACTGAACACTTTAATTTCCCCTCCCACTCCACCAAGGACATGGAAGTCCTGGGCCTCCTCTATTGCCAAACCTAACCACCCAGCACCTGGAGGAAGAACGCCTCATCTTCCACCTTGGGGCCCTCCAACCACACGGAATCAATGTGGATTTCACCAGATTCCCCATTTCCCCTCCCCCCCCACCTTATCCCCCCCCCAACCTTATCCCAGACCCAACCGCACTCTTGAATGGTCCTATCTGTCCATCTTCGTTCCCACCTAGCTGCTCCACCCTCCTCTCTGACCTATCACTTTCACCCTCACCTTCATCTCCCTATCGTACTCATCTACCATGCCCCCAGCCCCAACCCCCCTCCCATTTATCTCGCAGCCTCCTTGTCCCACAAGCCTCATTCCTGATGAATAGCTTATGCCTGAAATGTCGATTCTCCTGCTCCTCGAATGCTGCCTGACCTGCTGTGCTTTACCAGCACCACGCTCTTCGATGAAGGTAAACAACTATTTACGAATAATAAAATGTGTATTAAAAACAATAACTTATTGCTTTCAAAGTGAATTGCTTGAAGAATGTTGAAATCCTGGAAATAGTTTTTTTATTAATTCAAGGGGTGTAGATGTTATTTCCAAAAGCAGTATTTCTTACCCATCTCTAACTCTGCTGGAGAAAGTGGTGGGAGTTGGTGTCTTGAACAACTGCAGTCCTGTACATATGCCCACTATGTCATTAATTAGGGAATTCCAGGATTCCCTGGACATCCATGAATTTAGTGTCACTGAAGGAATGGCAATAAATTTCCAAGTTAGGATCGTGAGTGTTTTGACAAATTTCCTAAACAATGGGCTTACATTTGTCAACATCCAAGACACCTTCAATGCATTGGACTATCTACATTTATATCTGGTTCAACACTCTATAGAGTGAATGTCACAGATTCCTTTCAGTTCCACATTATGAATGGACTCTTCTACTGCTCTGAAGGAAATAGTTTGATTTTGATGACTTAATTTATTTGATTAGACTCCCTCCAGTATGGAAACAGGCACTTTGGCCCAACAAGTCCACACAAACCCTCCGAAGAGTAACCCAATGAGACCCATTCCCCTACTCTATATTTACCCCTGACTAATGCAGCTAACACTATGGGCAATTTAGCATGGCCAATCCACCTAAGCTGCACATCTTTGGATTGTGGGAATAAACTCACGCAGACACAGGGAGAATGTGCAAACTCCACACAGACAGTCACCTGAGGCGGGAATCAAAGCTGGGTCCCTGGTACTGTGAGGCAGCAGTGCTAACCACTGAGCCACCGTGCTGCCATGCTTGTCACATGTAATGAGAGATAGTGAAAAGTATTGTTTTGAATGCTAACTAGACAAATCATACCTTACGTACGTGCTTCAGGGTAATAGAACAGAATGCAGAATGTAGTGTTACAGCTAAATGGGTGAGAAATCTGGGAGAATCAGCTGAGAGATTCAGCAAGGCTTTTGTCAACATCAGGAACAAGAAGTCACATTTCCCAACACAGTTCCAGGCACTGAAACTCGATTCTTGCTGAGATCAAAAGTTTGCAATGTGTGCAACAAAGTTTAACTCATGGCACTGTGGGCAGTTCTGGTTAGGCCAGTATTTACTATCCATCCTTAATTGCTCTTGAGAAGCTGGTGGTGAGCCTTGCGTTACATGATCCCTGCATACCTCCTTTTAACCAAGTCAACCTTCTCTGGATTGCCTTCAATGACAGTCAATCTTTCCTTAGCTAAGGGACCCAAAACTCCTCACACCATTCCAACTTTCTTTTAATCATTGGACTAAGGTGTTGCTGACTTTATCAGCATTGATTGCCCATCCCTAATTGCCCAGAGGGTAGTTAAGAGTCAGCCACATTGCTGCGGGTCTGGAATCACACAGAGTCTAGACCAGATCTTCTGCCTTGCCATCACATTCGTGACCCAGATGGGTGTTTTACTCATCACTCCAGGTATTTATTGATTTCAAATTCCACTACCTATTGTAGCAAGATTGGAACCCAGGTCCCGACAGCATTACCCAGGTCTCCTGGTAAATAGTCTAGTGATAATGTCACTCAGCAACCATCTCCTCAGTTTATTGGACTGATTCCTGGGATGGCAGAACAGATGTGTAAAAAGAGACTGGATAGAGTAGAGCTAAACTCACTGGCATTTAGCAGATTGAGGGTGTACCCTACAGGAGCACTGGGGGCTAGTTAGCTCAGTTGGCCAGATGGATGGTTTGTAATGTAGACTGACGCTAACAGTATGGGTTCAATCGCCATAGCAGCTGAAGGACTGCCTTCTCAAATTTTCTCTTTGTCCAAGGTGACCCCCAGTTTAAACCACTACCAGTCACCTCTCTCTGTCATGAGAGAGGAACCCTATGTTGAGTAGGAACTTAGTAGCTTTACCTTTGCTGCCATTAAAAGCCTATAAGGTTCTGACAGAGTTAGACAGAGTGAAATCAGGAAGGGTGTTCCCGATGACTGGGGAGTCCAGAACCATCCTGACTTAGAAAAATATCGCTGTTCCTTCACTGGATCAAATCCTGGAATTTATTCCTAAGGGTGTTGTGGATCGACCTACAGCAAGGTAATGCAGCAGTTGAAGCAGGCAGCTCATCACCACCTTCTCAAGGGATGGACAATAAATAGGGCCCAGACTTCAACCAGAAACTCCAAGGGACCTGGCTGATGTGTTTCTCAATCCCATCCTCCTGCCTTCTCCCTGTAAGCCTTGATCCCCTTACTCATCAAGAACCTATCGATCACTGTCTTAAATACTCTCAATGATTTGGCCCCCACAGCCCTCTGTGGCAATGAGTTCCACAGGTTCACTACCCTCTGGCTGAAGAAATTCCTCCTCCTCATCTCAATGCGAACGGGTTGTCCCTTTACTTTGAGGCTGTAATCTCAGGTCCTCATCTCCCCTTTGAGTGGAAACACCTTCTTGATGTCCACTCTATCCAGGCCTCTCAGTATTCTGTAAGTTTCAGTCAGATCCCCTCTCATCCTTCTGAACTCTATCAAGTACAGACTTCTCAACCGTTCCTCCTATGAGAAGCCCTTCTTCCCCAGATTATTCTTGTAAACCTCCTCTGGATCCCCTGCATAGCCAGAACATCCTTCCTGGCATACAGCATGCACAAATATTCCAAACCACAATATTCAAATGCAATGTAACCAGAGTCTGAGATAGCCTCAGCAGTACACCTCCGCTCTTGTATTCTAACCCTCTCGAGATTAATGCTAACATTGCAATTGCCTTCCGAACTGCCAACTGAATCTGCAGGGTAACCTTAAGAGAATCCTGAACTAGTACTCCGAAGTCCCTTTGTGCTTCAGATTTCTGAGGCCTTTCCCCATTTAGAAAATAGTTTTTGCCTCTCTTCTTCACTTGCATTTCATCTGCTACTTCTTTGTCCATTCTCCTGGCCTGATTGAGTTCTTCATTAGAGATTATATGCCTTTTAATATCTTAAATTGTCTCGCATTTTTTAAAACAATCATGCTGTTTCTGCATTTTTGAAGGAACCACAGGAACTCTATTCACAAGTGTTGTTGCTCTTTTTGTACTTTTCAGGCTGGTAGATGTGATTTGACAGTGTTCCATTTCAGAGCTGAAAATGTGTTGCTGGCAAAGCGCAGCAGGTCAGGCAGCATCCAGGGAACAGGAGAATCGACGTTTCGGGCATAAGCCCTTCTTCAGCCCTTCCAGCAACACATTTTCAGCTCTGATCTCCAGCAGACCTCACTTTCTCCTCAAAGTGTTCCATTTCAGTAAATCCAGTTGTAGCTTTCGAGCCAGCCGTTGGATACCGTACAAGGAGATCATGAGACACCAGCCGAAATCACTTAGTAGCAGATACTGGGATGATGACCATAAAGCCCCCTACTATATCTACATGGTAAGACTATCCATCAAAGCGATGTGGAGGCTGTGTATTTCAATGTGACTTGTAGAATGTGAACATTGCAGTGTTTCATTTCCTTTATATACTCATGTACGTGGACAATGGCTGGCTGGAACAATATTTATTGTCCCTAATTGTCCCCGAAGAAGGTGGTGTCTTTCTGAATTGCTGCAATCCAGGGAATGGAAGGAGACCTAGAGAGCTGTTAGTGACAGAGTTCCAAAATATTGAGCCAGGCACAGCAAAGTAACAGAGATATTGAGTGGCTGAGGAAAGATTGTTGTTATTGGTAACATATAGTCATAGAGGTCGACAGCACAGAAAAAAGCCCTTCAGCCCATCATATCTGTGCCTGTCAAAACAACCACCTGACTATTCTAATCCCTTTTACATCACTTGGCCTATAGCCTTGCATAGCTTGGCTTCCTAGACTTTAGGGTCTAGAAATCCCTTTTTTAATCCTATTTTCCTTTCCATCTTCAATGCATTATTTCATACATCAGTCTTTGATCAAGCAGTTAGTCATTATCCTAACATTTCCTTAAGGTGTCTCGATGTCAGGTTTTTATGGATAGTGTTCTAAGAAATACTACAGGAGAAAGTGAGGTCTGCAGATGCTGGAGATCAGAGCTGAAAATGTGTTGCTGGTAAAGCACAGCAGGTCAGGCAGCATCCAAGGAACAGGAGAATCGACGTTTCGGGCATAAGAGAATCGACGTTTCGGGCATTCCTGATGAAGGGCTTATGCCCGAAACATCGATTCTCCTGTTCCTTGGATGCTGCCTGACCTGCTGTGCTTTACCAGCAACACATTTTCAGCTAAGAAATACTACACTATATTACTAAATAAAGGCACTATATGAATGCAGATTGTTTTGTTCTTAAATCAAGACCAAAGAATGTCGTTGTATTGAGCTGGATTTTCATACTTGAGCTAAGAATGCTGGGCACCATGAATCCTTGAAAAGGTGATCAGACTCTCTCCTCAAAAACCTAGGGGTGAGGGGGACACAAGAGTATACCTGAGAGTGAGGGGTTCGCACAGCGGGGAGAAGAGAGCACTGGGGGACCAGGATGGCACGCTATAGGCTTATGATCCGCATTGATATTCACCCCTTATCCCAGTGCCAGGAATCTTGAATCATGTGGGCCTAACTCTGTTGGACACATCTGTTTAAGACAATTGAAAATGTGTCGCTCAGTAACCATCATTGTTATCTAATTAGTTGAAATTTGTCAAACTTGTAGCTAATTCAGTTAGATGAAAATTATTTTACCAGCATTAGCTACTTATTCAGTTATTTGTACTCTACCCCAATCTTCAGGCAAATACTTTCATTACTTTTGCCAATTTTAGTAATTTGAAGAATTAAAGGAGTTGACATTTATTCTCATTCAAAATCCTGTGATCTCAATGAAGAATTAGTGACTATCATTTTTGAGTATTACTTTCTGATTTTATTTCTAAAAATGTAAATGTGCAAAAAGCACATTGCAGAGTATACAGTACTAGGTATTTTTAATTAAGCGGTTCAGAAATGTTATGACACACCTCAGTAGCAAACCTTGTCTTCTGGCTTAGAGGCAGGGACACTACTGTTGGACTGTGCTTCACCACAGTATAAGTAAGAGTGCAGTGGTTTTCATAAGCTGTTACAATCGAGGGTGTTTTATGCACTCATGGGATGTGAGTGTCACTGGCTAGGCCAGTATTTGTTGCCTAAACCTCCCCTGTGTAACTCTCGTTGGCTTTGTTTTTTGCAGGTTAATAATACACACCACGAGGTTTGGTATGACGATCCAGATAGCATTTCATTGAAATCATCTATCGTGAAGAAATTAAAACTTCGTGGCATTGGTGTTTGGATTGGAAATTTCCTAAACTACGGTGCAAACCCCACAACAGCAGCACAGACAAAAGAGATGTGGGATGCCCTAATTTCCGAATGAGTGAAGTGTCAAACTGAAATCATCTACGATCCACGTAAGATGAATCTTTTATTTTACAAGTGAACACAGCTTTTTAAAAAAAGGCAAAATAGTCATAGAATGCCGACAGTGTGGAAGCAGGTAATTCAGCACATCGAGTCACACCAACCCTCTGAACAGCATCCCACCCAAACCTACCCGCATACACTATCCCTGTAACCCTGCATTTCCCGTAGCTAATCCATTTAGCCTACACATTCCTGGACACTATGGGATATTTAGCATGGCCTATGCACTTAATCTGCACATCTTTGAATTATGAGTGGAAACCAGAGCACCTGGAGGATGATCCAGGAATAAGCATTAACATTTCCACTTATCAATGGTATTGTTAGCCAGTGGAAGCAAATTTAGGACTGCAGCTTTGGTTGCAAGATTAAATCACTTCAGTCAAAATCTGTAGAAATTTTTATTGGAGCAGGTGATGGCCTGGCAGTATTACTGCTGGACCAGAGACCCAGGCTAATGATCCAAGGGAGCTAGGTTCAAATCCTACCACGGCAGATGGTGGAATTTGAATTCAATTTAAAAAGAAATCTGGCACTATGACTCTAATGATGACCGTGAATCCATTGGGAGAAAAAACCCACCTGGTTCACTAATGTCCTTTAGGGCAGAAAACTGCTGTCCTTACCTGGTCTGGCCTACACATGATTCCAGACCCACAGCAATGTGGTTGACTCTTAACTGCCCTCTGGGCTATTAGGAATGGGTAATAAATGCTGCCTGGGCAGTGATGCCCTCATCTATGAATGGAGGAAAAACACCTTTTTATTGTAATTACTAACAGTGTAGGTTAAAACTTGAAGTCATGAGCTACTTCAAACTCAGTAAACAATTCACCCTTTTCATTGGTGTTCTATTCCAGTGCGGCCTACTTTATTCACAACTTAAATTTTGACTTTTCCATTTTATGATTTTACTTTGCGGACGGTCATCATTTTGAACATTGACAACATTGAACTTTTAGTTTCTTCACCAAGCAATGTAAATAACCTTCTTTCTTAATTATCAAACCCCAAATGCTGTAATTATTTGAATTTTAAATCTCTTGTGTGCCATACAGTTGTCTATTCCTAAAAGTCAACTTGGGGAGGTGGTGGTGTAGTGGTATTGTCACTGCGCTAGCAAACCTACAATCGGGAGGTTTCAAACCCACCGTGGCAGGTGGTGAAATTGGAATTCAGTAAAATGCCAATCTAATAGTATCCATGTAACCGTGCAGCTCAGTGGTTAGCACTGCTACCTCACAGCGCCAGGGACCAAGTTCAGTTCCAGCCTTGGGCTTCTGTGTGGAGTTTGCACATTCTGTGTGGGTTTTCCCCAGGTGCTCCAGTTTCGTCCCACAGCACAAAGCTGTGCAGGTTAGGTGGATTGGCCATGTTCAATTGCCTATAGTGTGCAAGGGATGTGTAGGTTAGGTAGGTCAGCCAAGGGAAATGCAGAGTTATGGGGATAAGCTGGAGATCTGAGTGTGATTCTGTTTGGAACGTCAGTGCAGACCCAATGGGTTGAATGGCATGTTTCTGCATGGAAGGATTCTGTATAACTATTGTTATTAAAAGAAAAACACTCGGAGAATGTCAAATATTACCCTTGGTCTGACTTCAATGTGACTGCAGGCTCAAAGCAAGTTCTTAACTACCCTCTGGGCAATTAGGGGTAGGCAATAAATGCTGGCCTCATGAGTGATGTCACCACCTTGTGAGTAAATATATTTATATTTTTTAAATTACATAAACATGTCTCACAAATAAAATGCTATTTCCGAAGTAAGAGTTTAATTGTGTTTCTCAGAGGGAATTGTGTAAATGTAAAATATTCTGATCTTAAGATTTCTCATTGATTTAATCTTTGCACTATTAAAGTTACCATTGTCCTCCAAGCTCATTGGGCTACTTTCTCAGTAGAGGAAGAGAACTGGTTATGGTATAAGCTGAGGGTCACCCGCACCTCAGGTGAGGGAGAGGTTGAGAAGGAGAGGAGATCCACAAAGTAAGATCAACATTAGTTAAAAAAGAATTGGAAATTGAGCTAGAGTTTAAGGCTCAGAAAAACTCAACATTTGGAACAGTGCCAAAGAAGTCATACTGGAATGGAAGCGTTAACTCTATTGCACTCTCTGCAGATATCTGCCAGACTTGTTGAGTTTCCCCAGCACTTTGTGTTTTTGTTTCTGATCTCCAGCATCTGCAGTTGTTTGCCTTTGAACTTAAAAACCATGAGAAAGGGTTCAAGCTCAGACTGGACTAGCCAACAAGGAGATAGAGAAGGATAGGGATTTCTAACAGGGGAGGTTGAGGTTGGGGTTCCAAGCACAGAGACACAGAACCCTCAGGCAGACTGAAGCTGCTCAGATAAATCTGACTCTGCCTAATAACAGTAACTGGGAGAAAGTGAGGACTGCAGATGCTGGAGATCACATCAAAGTGTGTGGTGCTGGAAAAACACAGCAGGCCAGGCAGTATCCGAAGACTAAGGAGAGTTGATGTTGTGGGAATAAGCCCTTTATCAGGAATGAGGCTTGTGTGGGCCGGGGGAGTTGAGAGATAAATGGGATGGGGGTGGGGCTGGGGGGAAGGTAGCTTAGAATATGATAGGTAGATGAAAGTGGGAAAGAAGGTGATAGGTCAGAAAGGAGGGTGGAGCAGATAGATGCGAAAGACAATGGACAGGTCAAGAGGGTGGTGCCAAGTTGGAGGCTTGGGAGTGGGATAAGGTGGGGGGAGGGGAAATAAGGAAACTGGTGATATCCACGTTGATCCCGTGTGGTTGCAGGGTCCCAAGGCAGAAGATGAGGTGCTGTTCCTCCAGGCATCGGGTGGTAACGGTTTGGTGACGAAGGAGGCCCAGGACCTGTTTGTCCTTGATGGAGTGGGAGGGGCAGCTGAAGTGTTCAGTCACGGGGCGGTGGGGTTGGTGGGTGCGGGTATCCCAGAGATGTTCTCTGAAATGATCCGCAAGAAGGCGTCCTGTCTCCCCCATGTAGAGGGGACAACACCGGGTGCAACGGATACAGCAGATGGCATTGGTAGAGGTACAGGTAAATTTCTGTCAGATGTGGAAGGTTCCCTTGGGGCCTTGGGCGGAGGGGAAGTGTGGATGCAGTTTTTTCACTTCTTGTGGTGGCAGAGGAAGTTGCCAGGAGTGAGGTATGGTTTGGTTGGTGTTGGGGGGAGGGTGGTGAGTTCTGACAATGGAGTTTCAGATGGAATGGTCTCTCTGAAATACTGATAAGGGTTGGGAGGGAAATATATCCCTAATGGTGGGGTCTGTTTGTAGGTGGTGGAGGATGATGTGATGTATACGGAGGTTTGAGGTATGGAAGGTGAGGATCAGGATTTACTGTCCTAGTGGCATTGGGAAGGGTTTAAGGGTGGAAGTGCGGGAAATGGAGGAGATATGCTGGAGGGCATCATCGCCCATATGGGATGGGAAATTGCAGTCTTTGAAAAAGGAGTCCATCTGAGATTTTTTATGGTGTAATTGGTCATTGTGGGAACAGATGTGGTGGGGGCTGAAAAATTGGTAATAAGGGATGGCGTTTTTATTGGATTTGGGGTGGGAGGAGGTGTAGTCTAGGTAGCTGTGGGAGGCGGTGGGTTTGTAGTAGCTGTCTGTGGTTAGTCAGTCGCTGAAGATGAAAATGGAGAGGTTCAGGAAGGAGAGGGAGATGTCCGAGATGGTCCAGGTGAATTTGGGGATGGGGTGAAAAGCTTTATTGAAGTTGATGAACTATTCGAACGCCTTGTGGGAGCACATGGTAGCGCCGATACAGTCATTGATGTAGCGGAGGAAGAAGTGGGGAATTATCTTCACAGTTACACCATCCCCACCTCCATATACATTGCATCATCCTCCGCCACTTCCGCCACCTACAAACAGACCATGAGGGATGTATTTCCCTCTCCACCCCGATCAGCATTTCGGAGAGCCCATTCCCTCCGTGACTGTCTTGACAGATCCACCAGTCCACACCACAATCCTGGCACCTTCCCCTGCCACCACAAAAAGCACAAAACCTGTGCCCACACATCCTCCCTCACCTCCATTCAAGGCCGCAAAGGATTCTTCCACATCCGACAGAAATTTACCTGTATTTCCACAAATGTCATCCACTATATCCGTTGCACCTGATGTGGTGTCCTCTACATCAGGAAGACAGGATGCCAACTTGCGGATCATTTCAGAGAACATCTTTGGGACATACGCACCAACCAACCCCACCACCCCGAGGCTGAACACTTCAACTCCCCCTCCCACTCCATCAAGGCATGCAGAGCCTGGGCCTCCTCCATCTAACCACCCGACGACTGGAGGAAGAGCACCTCATATTCCGCCTTACGACCCTCAACCACATGGGATTAATGAGGAATTCACCAGTTTCCCCATTTCCCCCCCCCCCCCCCACCTTATCCCAGTCCCAAGCCTCCAACTCGGCACTGCCTTCTTGGCCTGTCCATCATCTTTCCCACCTGTCCGCTTCACCCTCCTCTCTGACTGATCACCTTCTCCCCACCTCCATCCACCTGTTACATTCTCAGCTACTTTCCCATCTGCCCCACCCCCACCCATTTATCTCGCAGTGCCCCCCGGCCCACATTCCTGGTGAAGGGCTCAGGCCCAAAACGTCAATTCTCCTGCTCCTTGGACGTTGCCTGACCTGCTGTGCTTTTCCAGCACCACACCCTTGACCCTAAAAACAATAAATGACAGCATAACACGAAACCATAAACATCCCCAGATTTGTTGACAACTTCAAAAAAGAATATGTAAATTCCAAAAAGTGGCCAATCAGCCACATCCAGCACAGAAGCTGTGGTCACTAATGATCCAGGGTTGATGAAAGCCCTAGACATCTCAAAATGTGGCTGCTGATTACAAACAAACTAAAATGGACTCTTTCTCATTAGTGCCAGCATTGTCAGCACTTCCAATCTTCACATAAGCAATGCATACAATATATCTAGAGATTCAAACATATGAATGAGGAGCAAGGGGAGGCCACTCAGTCATTTGACCCTGTTCTGGCATTAAAAAGAGCCTGGCTGATTTGATTACTCCACATTGCTATCCATCTCGAATAACCTTTTACTCCTCACTTTCCTTATCAAGACTCAACCTACCTCTGCCATTTAAATAATCAAGAACTTTGGTTCCAACACCTTTCAAAGCAAGAGTTCCAACACCCACAACCTCACCTCTTCTCTCTGAGGTGGCTCAGGACATTTGGCATGTCTTAATGGTCCTAACCAACTTCTAGAGATAATACCATAAAACATAGGAGCCGAAATTAGGCCATTCAGCCAATTGAGACTGCTCCATGATTCAAACATGGCTAATTGGTTTTTCAGGAACCTATCTATCTCAGTCTTCAATACGCACAATGACCTGCCTCCACAGCCTTCTGTGGAAATGAATTCCACAGCTTCATCACTCTCTGGCTAAAGAGGTTTCTCCTTAGCTCCGTTGTAAAAGATCTTCCCTTTAATCTCAGGCTCTACCCTCAGGTTCGCATTTCTCCTGCGAATGGAAACATCTTCCCACTCTGTCCAGGCTGTTCTGTAAGTTTCAATCAGATCCCTCCTCATCCTTCTAAACCCCATCAAGTATAGTCCCAGAGTGCTCAAACGCTCGTCATATGTTAGGCTTTTCATCCCTGGGATCATTTTCATGAACTTTCTGTGAAGTTGCTCCATGGCCAAAATATCTTTCCTGAGGAAGGGGACCCAAAATTGGTCACAATACTGTAAACGTGGTCTGACCAGAGCCTTATAAAGCCTCAGAAGTACATCCCTACTTTTATATTCCAATCCTTTGGGGATGAATGACAACATTGTATTTGTCTTCCTAACGACTAACACAACCTGCAAATGTATCTTCAGAAAAACCTGGACTAGGACTCCCAAATCTCTCTGCACTTCAGATTTCTGAATTTTCTCACCATTTTGAAAGTAATCCATGCCTCTATTCTTCCTACCAAAGTGTGTGACCTTGCACTTCTGCACATTGTATTCCATTTGCCACTTCTTTGCTCTCACTTTCCTAACCTACCTAAGTATTTCTGCAGCCTCCCCACCTCCTCAATACTATCTGCCTCTCCATTTATCTTTGTATTATCTGCACCATTTTCACCATTGAAAGCGTAACATCTGGGTGCATAATGACCTGGTATGGCAACTGCTCTGCCCAGGACCATAAGAAACTCCAAAGTTGCTCTGCACAGCCCAGACCATCATGGAAGCCAACCTTCTATCCATGGTCTCCATTTACATGGCTTGCTGCTGTGGAAAGGCTGCCAACATCTTCAAAGATTCCTCTTACCCCAATAATGCTCTCCCACAACCTCTTCTGTCAGGCAGGAGATACTTGAACACACACTGCAGCAGGTTCAGGAACAGCTTTTTCCCAGTCTTTATTAGACTGCTGACTGGACTGTCTAGCCTCAAATAATGCTGATCTTGCTAATGTTGATGTCACCTAGCACATGCCTTTCACAACTTATGTTGTATGCCTTTGTCTACGTTTTTTTCACAACCTTTGTTCTGTACCTCCCTGCTTACTATGATCTGCCTGTGCTGCTCAGAAGCAAAGCTTTTCACTGTATTGCAGTACACGCGACAATTAGAGGTTCCTTTCAGACAGGAAGTTCCCTCTGTGAAATTCTCCTTACTTCTTACGTAGTCAGACCCTTCATTTGAAATAGTGACTCCTACATTCTCCCTCTGGAGGGAACTTCCTGTCTGCACCAAACCCATGCTTCAATGAACAGGCCAAATGTGAGAAGAATGTTCCTAATTTTGAGCAAATCCAGAACTAGGCATCACAGTCTAATAATAAGGGGTAAGCCATTCGGGACTGAAATGAGGAAGAATTTCTTGACTCAGAGAGCTGTGAACCCGTGGAATTCTCTCCCACAGGAAGCTGTTGGGGCCAGTTTATTAGATGTATTCAAGAGGGAGCTAGATGTGGCCCTTGTGGCTAAAAGGATCAAAGGGTTTTGGGGAAAAAGTGCGAGTGGGATACTGAGATTGCATGATCATCCATGATCATACTGAATGGTGATGCAGGCTTGAAGGGCTGAATGGCCTACTCCTGTACTGATTTTCTCTGTTTCTATCTGATATATTCCACCCAAGTCACCTCTTACTTCCATAAACTCCAGTGGACGCAAGGCCTGTCTGTCCAACCTTTCCTCATAAAATAATCTGCGGGAGAATATCAACACAATGGTCAGCTGGGAAGCACACAGACAACTCAAATTCAACCCGGGAAAGTTTGAGGTAATGCACTGGGGCAGGACTAACAATGCAAAGGATTACACTGTGAACGGTAAGACCCTGGAAAGATCAGAGGGGCCTTAGTGAGTATATCCACAAATTCCTGAAGATAGCAGGGCAAATAGATAAGGTGGTGAAGAAGTCATATGGGTCACTTCCTTTAGTTGAAGAGGCACAGAATACAAGAGCAGGGAGGTTCTGCTGGAACGATAATAAACACTGGTTAGGCCATAATTGGAGTACAGCATGCAGTTCTGGTCACCAACCTTATAGGAAGGATCTGATTGCACTGTCGATGGTGAAGAGGAAAGGAGAAGTCACCCTGTTGGGATGCTGTCAGGGCTGGAGAGATTGAGATATGAGGAAACACTGGATAGATTGGGTTTGTTTTCCCTGGAACAGCAAAGATTGAGAGGGTCCATGATAGAGGTGTATATGATAATGAGAGGCAAAAATAGGGTGTTTGGGAAGCCTTTTTTTTCCAATAACAGAAGAGTCAATAACCTGGATGCAATAAATTTAGTATAAGAGGTAAAAGATGAACAGGGGAGTTCAGCAGAGTCATTTTCACAGAGGGTGGTGGAAGGCTGGTACCCACTGCCTGACAAGGTGATTCAGTCAGAAACTCTCACAGCATTTTAACAATGATTAGATGTTGGCTTCCATTGTCATGGCCTCCAGGAACCTTTCAAGAGCGAGAAAATACGATTGTCTCGTTGCCGTGCAGAAATAAAGGGCTGAATGGCCTCCTTCTGTATTCTAAATGTCTGTGAGTTCCAACCTGTTTATTCCTGATCTTAGTCTTGCAAACGTTCTGTGAACTGCTTCCAATGTGTTTACAATCTTCCTTCAGTGAAAAGTGTGCACATCTTCACGGACATCGTCTCGCCAATGTTCTGCATAACTGGAACTTAAGAGAATCAAACCGATCTTGTCTGATTCGAAGCAGCAAGAGGCGGGAGCTGGAAGGAGGTGACGTTGGTGCGAGGTGATTGTCGGGAAGGCTAGTATGTATATTTAAACTTCTTACCTTCAGGCCAGTGAGGGAGGAGCGGGCAAAGGACTTCTGGGAAGGGTAAGTAGAACAGTTTATATTTGCATGGGTGACAGTTAGGGGACCGAAAGGAAACCGGCAGGCAGTGCAGAGATCCCCTGTGGCCATTCCCCTCAACAATAAGTATACCATTTTGGATACTGTTGGGGGGGATGACTTACTAGGGGAAAGTAGTGGGGCACCTGCTGCTCAGAAGGGAAGGGGGAAGAGGAGCACAGCAGTAGTCATTGGGGACTCGATAGTTAGGGGGACAGATAGGAGGTTCTGTGGGGACGAGAGAGACTCACGGTTGGTGTGTTGCCTCCCAGGTGCCAGTGTCCGTGATGTCTCTGATCGTGTTTTTGGGATCCTTTGGGGGGAGGGAGAGCAACCCCAAGTCGTGGTCCACATTGGCACCAACGACATAGGTAGGAAGAGAGATGGGGATTTAAGGCAGAAGTTCAAGGAGCTAGGATGGAAGCTTAGAGCTAGGACGAACAGAGTTGTTTTCTCTGGTTTGCTGCCCGTGCCACGTGCTAGTGAGGTGAGGAATAGGGAGAGAAAGGAGTTGAACACGTGGCTACAGGGATGGTGCAGCAGGGTGTTTGGATAATTGGAGCTCTTTCTGGGTTGGTGGGTCCTCTACAAGCAGGATGGTCTTCATCTGAACCAGAGGGGTACTAATATCCTGGGGGGGAAATTTGCTAAAGCTATTAGGGTGGATTTAAACTAATACAGCAGGGGGATGGGAACCAGAATTGTAGGACAGGTACAGAAGAGGCTGAGAGTAGGGAGTTCCAAAATCAAGTATCTGACACTGGCAAGCGAGAACCTGGTTTGAAGTGTGTGTACTTCAACGTGAGAAGCATCCGAAATAAAGTGGGTGAACTGGCAGCGTGGGTTGGTACCTGGGACTTTGAGGTTGTGGCCATTACAGAGACATGGATAGAGCAGGGACAGGAATGGCTGTTGCAGGTTCCAGGATTCAGATGTTTCAGTAAGAACAGAGAAGATGGTAAAAGAGGGGGAGGTGTGGCATTGTTGATCAGGGACAATATTACAGTTGTAGAAAGGATGTTTGGGGACTCGTTAACTGAGGTAGTATGGGCTGAGGTTAGAAACAGGAAAGGAGAAGTCACCATGCTGGGAGTTTTCTATAGGCCTCCGAATAGTCCCAGAGATGTAGAGGAAAGGAGAGCAAAGATGATTCTCGATAGGAGTGAGAGAGGCATGCTAGTTGTCATGGGGGACTATCCAAATACTGACTGGGAACACTATAGTACGAGTACCATAGATGGGTCAGTTTTTGTCCAGGAGGGCTTCCTGACACAGTATGTAGACAGGCCTACAAGGGGCGAAGCCACTTTAGATTTAGTACGGGTAATGAGCCCGGCCAGGTGTTAGATTTGGAAGTAGGTGAGCACTTTGGAGACAGCAATCACAATTCTGTCAGGTTTATTTTAGTGATGGAAAGGGATAGGTGTACTTCACTGAGCAAGAGTTACAGCTGGGGGAAGGGAAATTACGATGCAATTAGGAAAGATTTAGGAAGCGTAGAATGGGGAAGGAAACTGCAGGGGATGAGCACATTAAAAATGTGGAGCTTATTCAAGGAAAAGCTCCTGTGTGTCCTAGATAAGTATATACCTGTCAGGCAGAGAGGAAGATATAGAATGCGTGAGCTGTGGTTTACTAAGGAAGTGGAATCCCTGGTCAAGAAGAAGATGGACAAAATGTGAAATCTAAGTTGAGGGTTACAAGGAAGTCAGGAAAGACCTAAAAAGAGAGCTCAGAAGAGCCAGGAGGAGACATGAGAAGTTGTTGGTGGATAGGATCAGGATTAACCCTAAGGCTTTCCATAGGTATGTCAGGAATAAAAGAATGACAAGAGTTAAATTAGGGCCAATCAAGGATAATAGTGGGAAGTTGTGTGTGGAGTCAGAGGAGATAGGGGAAGCACTAAATAAATATTTTTCGATAGTGTTCACTATAGAAAATGACAATGTTGGTGAGGAAGATACAGAGATACTTGCATCTAGACTAGAAGAGATTGAGGTTCACAAGGAAGAGGTATTAGAAATACTGTAGAGTGTGAAAATAGACAAGTCCCCTGGGCCGGATGGGATCTATCCTAGGATCCTCTGGGAAGCAAGGGAAGAGATTGCCAAGCCTTTTGGCATTGATCTTCAAATCATCATTGTCTACAGGAATAGTGCCTGAGGACTGGAGGATAGCAAATGTGGTTTCCTTGTTCAAAAAGGGTAGTAGAGACAACCCTGGTAATTACAGACCAGTGAGTCTCACTTCAGTTGTTGGTAAAGTGTTGGAAAAGGTTATAAAAGATAGGATTTATAACCATCTAGAAAAGAATAATCTGATCAGGGACAGTCAGCACGGTTTTGTGAAGGGTAGCATGTGCCTAACGAATCTTATTGACTTTTTTGACAAAGTGACCAAACGGGTAGATGAGAGTAAACAGGTTGATGTGGTGTATATAGATTTCAGCAAGGCGTTCGATAAGGTTCCCCACAGTAGGCTATTGTACAAATGCGGAGGAATGGGATTGTGGGAGACATAGCAGTTTGGATCAGTAATTGGCTTGCTGAAAGAAAACAGAAGGTTGTAGTTGATGGAACATGTTCATCTTGGTGTCCAGTTACTAGGGGCGTACCGCAAGGGTGTTGGGTCCACTGCTGTTCGTCATTTTTATAAATGACCTGGATGAGGGTTTAGAAGGGTGGGTTAGTAAATTTGTGGAGGACACTAAGGTTGGAGTTGTGGATAGTGACGAATGATGTAGTAGGTTGCAGAGAGACATAGATAGGATGCAGAGCTGGGCTGAGAGGTGGCAAATGGAGTTTAATGTGGACAAGTGTGAGGTGATACACTTTGGACGGAGTAATCGGAATGCAAAGTACTGGGCTAATGGTAAGATTCTTGGGAGTGCAGATGAGCAGAGAGATCTCAGTGTCCATGTACACAGATCCCTGAAAGTTGCCACCCAGATTGACAGGGCTGTTAAGAAGGCATACAGTGTTTTGGCCTTTATAAATAGAGGGGTTGAGCTCCGGATCCATGAGGTTATGCTGCAGCTGTACAAAACTCTGGTGCGGCCGCACTTGGACTATTGTGTGCAGTTCTGGTCACCGCATTATAAGAAGGATGTGGAAGTTTTGGAAAGGGTGCAGAGGAGATTTACTAGGATGTTGCCTGGTATGGAGGGAATGTTTTACGAGGAAAGGCTGAGGGCCTTGACGCTGTTCTCGTTAGAGAGAAGAAGGTTGAGAGGTGACTTAATAGAGACATACAAGATAATCAGAGGGTTAGATAGGGTAGATAGGGAGAGCCTTATTCCAAGTATGGGGACGGCAAACATGAGGGGACACAACTTTAAAGTGAGGGGAGATAGGTATAAAACAGATGTCAGAGGTAGTTTCTTTACTCAAAGAGTAGTAAGGGTATGGAATGCTTTGCTTGCAAAGGTAGTAGATTCGCCAAGTTTAAGTGCATTTAAGTCGTCATTGGACAGGCATATGGACATACATGGAATAGTGTAGGTGGGATGGGCTTCAGATTAGTATGACAGGGCGGCGCAACATCGAGGGCCGAAGGGCCTGTACTGCGCTGTAATGTTCTATGTTCTAATAAGTAGATGTTTTAAGAATAGCATATACCCTTGAAGGAGTAAGAGGAATGGATATATATGGTGGAGGAATTCAAACATTGTCCACTTTGAAATGAACTTTGACGTTTAGAAACTGAGACTTCTCTTTCTTTAATTCACTAGTGGAATATGGGTATTGCTGGCCAGCATTTATTGCCAGACTCCAGCTGTTCCTTGAGATGGTGGGAGTTTGCTGCCTTCTTGAAACACTGCAGTCCATGTGCTGTAGGTAGACCCACAATGAGGGGATTCCAGAATTTCGACCCAGCAACACAGAAGGAATGGCAATATATTTCCAAGTCAGGATGGTGAGTGGTTTGGAGGGGAACTTGCAGATGGTGGTGTTCCTATCTATCTGCTGCCCTTAGCCTTCTAGATTGAAATGATTGTGGGTTTGTAAGGTGCTTTCTAAGAATCTTTGGTGAATGCAACTTGTGAATGGTACAGGAGAAAGTGAGGTCTGCAGATGCTGGAGATCCGAGCTGAACATGTGTTGCTGGAACAGCGCAGCAGGTCAGGCAGCATCCAGGGAACAGGAGAATTGATGTTTCGGGCATAAGCCCGAACTTTCTGTTTTAACTTTCTTCAGGCATATTCCTGAAGAAGGGCTTATGCCCGAAACGTCGATTCTCCTGTTCCCTGGATGCTGCCTGACCTGCTGCGCTGTTCCAGCAACACATGTTCAGTTGTGAATGGTACACATTGCTGATCTGAGAGACAGTGGTGGAGGTCGTGGATGTTTGTGGATGTGATGCCAATCAACTAGGCTGCTTCATCCTGGATGGTATCAAGCTTCTTGAGTGTTGTTGGAGGTGGACCCATCCAGGCAAATGGGGAGTATTCCATCACACTCCTGACTGGTGCCTTGTGGGTGGTGGACAGTCTTTGGGGAGTCAGGAGGTGAGTTACTTGCTGTAGTATTCCTAGCCTCTGACCTTTCTTGGAGTCCATTAGTGAGTAACCTTGATTTAATCTAATATGGCGTTGTTAGTCAAGGATAGTATTATGATGGCAGAAAGGACGTTTGAGGCCTCATCTACTGAGGTAGTTTGGGCTGAGGTTAGAAACAGGATAGGAGAGGTCACCCTGTTGGGAGTTTTCTGTCAGCCTCGAAAGGTTCCAGAGATGTAGAGGAAAGGATAGCAAAGACGTTTCTCGTTAGGAGTGAGAGTAACAGAGTAGCTGTTGCAGGATACTTTAACTTTCCAAATATTGACTGGAAATGCTATAGTTTGAGTACTTTAGATGGGTCAGTTTTTGTCCAATGTGTGCAGGAGGGTTTCCTGACACAGTGTGTTGACAGGCCAATAAGGGATGAGGCCCCATTAGATTTGGTACTAGGTCATGAACCTGGCCAGGTGTTAGATTTGGAGGTAGGTGAGCACTTTGGTGATAGTGACGATGATTCAGTTATGTTTTCTTTAGCAATGGAAAGGGATGGTATATGCCGCAGGACAAGAGTTACAGCTGGGGAAAAACAATTATGATGCGATTCAGCAAGATTTAGGATGCATAGGACGGGGAAGGAAACTGCAGGGGATGGGCATAATTGAAGTGTGTAGCTTGTTCAAGGAACAACTACTGCAGGTCCTCGATAAGTATGCACCTGTCAGACAGGGAGGAAGTGGTCGAGTGAGGGAGCATTGGTTTACTAATGAAGTTGAATCGCTTGTCAAGAGGAAGAAGGAGGCTTTTTTGAGAAGGTGACCAAGCATGTAGATGAGGGTAGGGCAGTTGACGTGGTAAACATGGACTTCAGTAAAGGCTTTGATAAGGTTCCACACGGTAGGCTGATGGAGAAAATGCAGAGGCATGGGATTGATGGTGATTTAGCAGTTTGGATTAGACACTGGCTTTCTAAAAGAAGGCAGTGAGTGGTAGTTGATGGAAAATATTTAGTCTGGAGTCAGGTTACTAGTAGTGTGCCACAAGGATCTGTTTTAGGACCACTGCTGTTTGTCATTTTTATAAATGACTTAGACGCAGGCATAGGTGGATGGATTAGTAAATTTGCAGATGACACTGAAGTTGGTGGAGTCGTGGACAGTTTGAAAGAATGTTACAAGTTGCAGGGGACTTGGATAAACTGCAGAATTGGGCTGAGAGGTGGCAAATGGAGTTCAATGCAGTTAAATATGAGATGATGCACTTTGGGAAGAATAACAGGAAGGCAGATACTTGGTCAATGGAAAGATTCTTGGTAGTGTGGATGTGCAGAGGGATCTTGGAGTCCATGTGCATAAATCCCGGAAAGTTGCTACCCAGGTTGATAGTGCTGTTAAGAAGGCATACAGTGTGTTAGGTTTCATTGGCAGAGGGATTGAGTTCCGGTGCCACAATATCATGCTGCAACTATACAAAACGCTGGTGCGGCCATACTTGGAATATTGTGTACAGTTCTGGTCGCCCCATTACCGAAAGGATGTGGAAGCATTGGAAAAGGTGCAGAGGAGATTTACCAGGATGTTGCCTGGTCTGGAGGGATGGTCTTATGAGGAAAGGCTGAGAAACTTGAGTCTGTTCTCATTGGAAAGAAGAGGGCTTGGGGGTGATTTGATAGAGACACACAAGATGATCAGAGGATGAGATTGGGTAGTCAGTGAAAGTCTTTTTCCTAGGATGATGATGTCAGCATGTACGAGAGGGCACAATTACAAATTGAGAGGTGATAGATTTAAGACAGATATCAGAGGCAGGTTCTTTACTCAGAGGGTGGTAAGAGAGTGGAATGCCCTGCCTGCTAATGTAGTCAACTCAGCCATATTAGGGAGATTTAAAGAATCCTCAGATAAGTACATGGATGATTTTGGGATTGTGTAGGGGGACGAGCTGAGAATAGTTCACAGGTCAGTGCAACATCGAGGGGCAAAGGGCCTGTTCTGTGCTGTATTGTTCTATGTTCGATGTAAGAATGAGACATGAAGGCTCAGTTAGGGTGCTTGAGAGTTACACATTAGCCAGGAAAGACCTAAAGAGAGAACTAAGAAGAGCCAGGAGGGGACATGAGAATGCGTTGGCAGATAGGATCAAGGAAAACCCTAAAGCTTTCTATTGGTATGCCAGGAATAAAAGAATACTGAGATGCAGGCTGCTAGACTAGATGGGATTGAGGTTCACAAGGAGGAGGTGTTAGCAATTCTGGAAAGTGTGAAAATAGATAAGTCCCCTGGACCGGATGGGATTTATCCTAGGATTCTCAGGGAAGCCAGGGAGAAGATTTAAAAGCCTTTGGCTTTGATTTTTATGTTGTCATTGTCTACAGGAATAGTGCCAGAAGGGGAGGATAGCAAATGTTGTCCCCTTATTCAAGAAGGGGTATAGAGAAAACCCTGGTAACTATAGACATGTAAGCCTTACTTTGGTTGTGGGCAAAGTATTGGAAAGGATTGTAAGGGATAGGACTTACAATCATCTAGAATGGAATAATTGACTCGGGATAGTCAACACTGTTTTGTAAAGGATAGGTCGTGCCTCACAAACCTTTTTGAGTTCTTTGAGAAGGTGACCAAACAGGTGGATGAGGTTAAAGCAATTGATGTGGAGTATATGGATTTCAGAAAGGCATCTGATAAGATTCCCCACAGTAGACTATTGCAGAAAATACGGAGGCACGGGATTGAGGATGATTTCACGGTTTGGATCAGACATTGGCTCGCTGAAAGAAGACAGAGAGTGGTGGTTAATGGGAAATGTTCCTCCTGGAGTTCAGTTACTAGTGGTGTACCACAAAAATCTGTTTTGGGGTCACTGCTGTTTGTCATGTTTATACATGACTTGGATGAGGGCGTAGAAGGATTGGACGTCCAGTTGGTCATCATTAATGGAGATGGAGAGGTCAAGGAAGGGGAGGGAGTTGTCAGAGATGGTCCAGATGAATTCAAAGTCAGGGTGGAATAAGTTGGTGAAGTTGATGAACTGCTCATCCTCTTCGCGGGAGCATGAGGTGGTGCCGATGCAGTCATCAATGCAGCCGAGGGCATGCAGGTCCTGGGCCTCCTCCACCATCACTCCCTCACTACCCGACGCCTGGAGGAAGAATGCCTCATCTTCTGCCTCAGAACACTTCAACCCCATTGCCTCAATGTGGACTTCACCAGTTTCCTCATTTCCCCTCCCCCCACCTTTCCCCAGTTCCAAACTTCCAGCTCAGCACCATCCTCATGACTTGTCCTACCTGCTAATCTTCCTTCCTACCTATCCACTCCACCCTCCTCTCTGACCTATCACCTTCATCCCCACCTCCATCCATCCATTGTACTCTTTGCTACCTTCCCCCACCCTCCTCTCTGACCTATCAGCTCCATCCCCACCCCCATTCACCTATTATACTCTTTGCTACCTTCTCCCCATCCCACCTCCCTCCCATTTATCTCTCCACCTGGAAAGCTCCCTGCCTCCATTCCTGATGAAGGGCTTTTGCCTGAAATGTCGATGTTCCTGCTCCTCGGATGCTGCCTGACCTGCAGTGCTTTTCCAGCCCCACTCGGATCCAGCCCAAGACACATTTGGTTAGACTGGAGAGACAAGAGCTAAGGGGCTGAAAACAACAAATGCTGGTGATCACAGTGGGTCAGGAAGCTTCTATGGGGAGTGGGCCAGCTAATGTTTCAAGTCTAAATGGCTCTTCATTAAAGCTGATGTGAAGTGTCCTCTCTCCCATCTCCCATCCCAGTGGGACTGTCACATCTGTCAGTTAGATACACCATTGTTCTGTCATTCTCACATTTTGATCACTTTACCCTAAACTATCACCATCTTTTCACCATCAGCTCCCTACATTCACTAACTACATCCCCTGCCCCCTAATTATTCAATAAATCCTGTTCCCTCCACACTTCATTTCAGCTTTGGTGAAGAGTCATCGAGACTCAAAACGTTAGCTTGCTCTCTCTACATGGGTTCTGTCTAACCCATTGTGATCTCCAGCATTTAGATTACATTACAGTGTGGAAACAGGCCCTTCGGCCCAACAAGTCCACACCGACTCACCAAAGCGCAACCCACCCATACCCCTACATTTACCCTTTACCTAACACTACAGGCAATTTAGAAAGGCCAATTCACCTAACCTGCACATCTTTGGACTGTGAGAGGAAACCGGAGCACCCGGAGGCAATCCACACAGACACGGGGAGAATGTGCAAACTCCACACAGTCAGTCGCCTGAGGCGGGAAGTGAACCCGGGTCTCTGGCGCTGTGAGGCAGCAGTGCTAACCACTGTGCCGCCCACATTTCTAGTACAGATTCCAGCATCTGCAATAACTTGTTCCTAAGAACTAAGAGGCACTGTTTTAAAACTAAAATTAACAGATAGATGAGCAGAAAAGTTTTCTCTCTTTGGATTGTGTGACTGTGAAACTCTGTGTTGGAAGGCAGGGTGACTGAACATTTTCAAGTCACACATATTGACACATTCTTCCTAAGCAGGGGATCCAGGGTATCAGAATAGATGGGATTTTTTTTCATTCATGGGATGAGGGGGAAACACTGGCCAGTCCAGCATTTACTGCCCATCTCTAGTTGTTCAGAGGGCAGTTAAGAGTCAACCACATTGATTTGGATCTGGAGTCCTATATCAGCCAGACCAGGTAAAATTGTAGATTTCCTCCCTGAAGAACATTAGTGAAGCAGATGGATGTTTCCTGACAACTGACAATGATTACATGGTCACCATTAGACTTTTAATTCCAGATTTTTTAAACTGAATTCAAGTTCCACCCTCGGGCACGGCAGGATCTGAATCTTGGTCCCCAGGGTATTACATAGGTCTTTGGATGAACAGTCCAGCAACAATACCACTAGGCTATTGTGTTGATTGGAATTTGCTGCGAATCTGGAACTTGTACTACAAAGAAACCAGGAAGGATTGTAAAGGAGGGGCTGAATAGCCTGCTTCAGCTCCTAGTTCACATGTTCACAGGAGAGGAGGTGAAGTAAGTGAGAGATGAATGTCCAATCAGGATGTGTCCAGAATGTTTGGTGGCAAATTTTGACCAAACTTGGGAGGCCAACAGAGTGATTGTAAAGAAGGGATGAGGGTCGGGTCCTAGATGAAAAGGGTGGGGGAGGGAGGTGGTTGTTGCGATTGTGAGAGGGGTTGATATTGCTGCAGACAAAGGACTGTAGATGCTGGAAGGCAGAGTCAATAAAAGTGAGGCAGAAAAGCAAAGCAGGTCAAAAGCATCCGAGGAGAAGGCAAGTCAACATTTCTTTTGGGCTGAAACATTGACTTTCCTGCTCCTGGGATACTGTCTGGCCTGCTGCACTTTTCCAGCCTCACTTCTATTGATATTGCTGAGCGATGGAAGAAGTGATGGGAGTTGGTGTGGGGAAGTTAACTTTGGGGAAACAGAGGACTGGGGGCAGGTAGGATCATGAGGGAAAGTTTCTGCAGACAGTAGTTAGAGTTAGGTGCCATTAAATCAGACTTTCAAACATCAATTTCACATTAATTGCAGCAAAGTTGGGGCGAAAGATTCAGCGCACAAAGTCAGAGAGGAAATGCTACAGGAATGTTCAGGGCTAACTGTTAGACAAGGAGAGTGGAGGAGGGGGAGATGCGAACTTCTTTACAAAGTTACATTTGCCAGGATGGAGTTTGCGTCAACATTTTCCTGTTATCACACAAACCGAGATAGAGATAGAGAGAGCCAGGAGGCGGCATCATCAGTCACATGACACTCCGTATAAATGAAGCAGCTCACTGTGTCTGATGGATCTTCATCTCTGGCCGAGAGGATGCGCTGGAGTTTGGTTTCGGTGCAGTTTCTGGTGGTGCTGGCACTGGGGATCTGCCCAAGCTCCGGGCAAGTGCCCTGGCAATGGTGTCTGTGTCCATCCCGGAATCTGTGCCAGCTCATACCCGCCGACCACCAGTACCAAGTCGAGGTGGGTATTTACAAACCATTCAATTCTCTGGTTGCCTGGAAGTTGTCTTTTGAAGGCCATTGAACAGCAACACTTGGAATGGAGTATTGGGATGGGAGCTCCTGTCTCTCCCCGTGTGCTGCTGCTCCTCTCCCCAGCCCCCGCTCTGTTGTGTGAGTTGGGAGAGATTCTCCTCTGGAGGATGTTCTTTCCCTCCCCGGGGCTGGCCTGGCTTCGGCTGGGGAACAGTGTCCCTCCCAGTCAGGCTCCAGCTCCACTCCGGGCCCTGGGGGATCCAGACTGGAGAAGGCTCCTTGACACAAACCAAGGGTCAGGTCCAGGCTGAGGGGCTGAGTCCTGCTCAGGGACAGGGGGAGCTGGACCAGCTCAGATCCTTGTTGGGATGCAGAGAGGATCAAATTCTCTCTAATCCTGATGGGAAAGTGTGCAACTTGCTCTAGTTCCAGCCTGTGTGAAACAGGAGCCTCGGGAAAACTGAGCAGTGCAAAGATATTTTAACAAGGGCAGCAGCAGCAGGAAAAGATTTCTGATAAACGGTGTCCCTGATGTACAGCCTCTGGAATGAAGTGTGATCCATTCTGACAGTTTAATCCCATGGATCAGGATTACCGTTTGCACAGAATATTGACCCTGAGAGAAAACACCAGGGCAAAGTCCTGGGGTCATATTGAAGTACATTGTGATTTGAGCTCAATCTCTGTAAAACTGAGGTTCTGGTTCAGATTAAGGTGAATACAATGTACCAGATCCTGGAAACAATCCTTGGTGTAAAATGACAATGTAACTGTTCAGTAGCTGCTCCGGTTTGTATTCATCTCAGTGACGATCATAGGAGAGTCAGCAAATAATCTCCAGATTTGTCTGTTCACGATCCCATTCCTAATCTTGTTCCCTGACAACAGACACAGTGATGGGGAATGCAGATATTTATTGCCAGTTTCATATTGTTCACTTTTTCCTTCCTCTGATTTCCGAACCCTCAGTGAGTAAGTAATGTTTCTATACTGTTACAACCCAATAACATAATTCATAACCAGATGAACTTGCTTGATCAAATTGCTGACAGCCTGATTTCTGTACTAGGTGATCATGTTTGATCAAGGAGGAACGAATTGGCAACATTATGATTGGTCGAAGATCACCACAGTTGTAGTCAATGACGCGTTTGATCCAAAGATTGTATGTGGAGCTCATAAAAATAAGGTTCGAGTGATCCTACAAGGTAACTAAGGGCCTGTTTCCACACTGTAAGTAATCTAATCTTTTATTTTGCACTGATCAGGACAATTCATAAATATACCAATTTATACCCTTTTAGAGAAGCAGGATGATTTGTTAAGAAGTGGAATGATGGAAACATTTACACAGAGTTGACAGTTAACCCCCTGCCTCCGTTAAAACTTTGAACCAGACCATTTCCCTCTGTGTGGTTAAGGCAATGCCCTGTGACATGAACAAGTAAATGGCTGTCATCAATTTTGTTGTGCTTGTATGAGACCAATTGCAAACCAACCAGCTTCTTATACTGTATCAATGTTGGTGTTCCCTTTAAATTGGAATTATTGTAAATTGTCCTGGTGAGTGTAAGATGAAAAGCTTCAACAAAGTGTGTCTTTTTATCAGCAATCCTCAAGGACTGTATCACTAAATAAGTTATTTTAACAAAGCAAGACAAATCTCTTCTTGCCTCTGAACATAAGTAGTGTTAGTGACAGTGGCATAAAGGAACATTCAGTTTATAGAACTGAGGCTTAATGGAGACAAATCACTGTCATGAACATGGTGGACTGAATGTCCTGTTTGTGTGTTGCATGCTCCGTGTAATTCGATGATGTCAAGGTGCTGCGCTGAAACTGTCCTGCAACTCTGGAACAATGATCACTGATTATTCTACATTCTGTCTCTGAAATATGAAAATAGAATTTATGTACACAACACAAAATTAGCATCTGTTATTGATCTGTGCACCGAGGACTTCACACCAGCTTTCAAATGACATTTCATCTATTCATAAAATACCAGGAAACACAGCCACAGTTCCAATCTGTTTACAAATTTGAGTCCCTGATTTCAATGAAGGAAATGCTGATAAATAGTCAGACAATCTGGACAATGACCAGACAAGTTAGCAGTCACCAGAGACACTGATTTACCAACTCATTTGAAGAACAGTTATGATTGTGCTGCATCTTACCAGAAGTTCAAAACTTGCTGTCAGGACTTGCTGTAGTCTGGTTACCTGCTCCCTGCTCGGTGTGGATTAACTTTGCAATTTTCAGTCAGATGGAACTCTCTCATCTTACACACTCTGTCTGATGGGTTGTCTGCATGTGCAGATATGTTCAAACAAATCTTCATCTACAGATACCTCCTGCTACAAAGCCTTTTTTGCCTTGGCTATGTTTTTCCATTTACATTCCAACTTACTCCATTTGTCAATCTCTCCACCACAGTGTCTGTATGATCCCAGCTGTTGACTGGACAAGTAAGATCCCAGGTTGAAATCTGGATTCTTAAATCATATTTGGTTCTTTCTTCAGTTTTTTAAAATTTCATTCACTGGATGTGGGCATCACTGGCCAGGCAAGCATTTGTTATCTATTCCTAATTGTCCAGACGTCAATTAAGACTCAGTCACAATGCTATATATGGATATGGAATGACATGTAGGCCAGACCAGGTAAGGATGGCAGATTCCTTCCCAAAAGGATATTAATGAACTAGATTTTTTTAATGGCAGTTGATACGTGGTTGCCAATATGACAGATTTTTATTGAATGAAGATTTCACCATCTGCCATGATAGGCTTCAAAATCATATCCCCACAATACTGGCCTTGAGTTCCAATTCAGTGACATTTCTCACATACCAGCACCACTCCTGAATGAAGCACAACCACATGGTACTGCAGATTCCATTTCTAAAATAAACCAGAAATGTTTTATGCAAAGGAAAAATAATCCATGCCTGAAAGATTTTAAAACACATAAATATAATAATATTTATCCTCACACTATCACCTTACAAGAGAGAGGTCCATTCTCAACACATCTACGCATGCTCTGAGGAAGGGTCACTGGACTGGAAACATTAATTCTGCTTTCACTCCACACATACTACCAGACCCATTGAGCTTTTCCAGCAAATTCTGGTTTGTGTAGGTTTGACTTACCTGTTTCTTTCAAGGACTGGTCTTGGATGTTCAGGTAGTGTTTTCCTTGATTTAGCACACAACTGAGTTTTGATTTTTTTGACTTCTGGGTGTGGAATGATCACACTAATACACTAACACAAGGTAACCTGCTTCCTAACTGTACTAAATTAATTCCTCCCTTCAGGGGCAACTGTATGAAACATTGAACTTTCATAGCACCTCCATTCGGAACTGAAAACAAAAGCTTTCCAGTGAATACTTTGTTTACTCGTAAGACTCTTCCAAAGCAAACAGATTGTCATTATTACCCAAGGGGCTCCTTCTTTCTTACTGTCTTAAAAAAATTATGAATCCTGAAATATTGTCAAGTCAATCCTTCAACACCCTCATACACACAGTCCAAACTCACACGTCACTAGTTCAAATTCTAAACTCTAAAATAAATTACATGTATATATAATATATAGAGGAACCTCGATTATCTGGCATTCGATTATCTGAATTTCGGATTATCCAAACAAGATCACAAGCTCCTGATGCTTGGCTAACTATGTTATCCAGCATTCAATTATCCGGCATTGGATTATTCGAATGAAATACTCTCCGCCCGTGTCTTTCGGATAATTGAGGTTCCTCTGTATATTCTTACATCAGACAAGAGTCTGGAGCCATCCTGCTGTGTTACAGGCACTACATCAGTATAGATATTTATATTTATGGATGTTGTTTGCAAGTTCAATGACACCTGTATTTGTAAATTTTCAGTAGAGTAATGAGGACCTCACCAATGGTATCGGTGCTGCAGCCCGTATTGCAGTTTCAACTTGAAATTGCTTATTTTAAAACAAGGTCAGATGTCAGATGACACCAGGTTATAGACCAACAGGTTTATTTGAAATCACAAGCTTTTGGAGCCTTGCCCCTTCATCAGGTGAATTTGTCTTCACTTGATGAAGGGGCAATGCTCTGAAAGCTTGTGATTGCAAATAAACCTGTTGGACCATATCCTAGTCTCGTCTGACTTCTGACCTTGTCCATCCCAGTCCAACACTAGCACCTCCACATCATGATTTCAAAACAACATTGGATCAAAATATCACTTTTTTTTTAGCAAAAGATTTACAATGTGGACTGAATGACATCAGAAGACTTTGCTTGAACAATCTGACACTTGTGGACATTGTTTCACCTACTTAAAAATGTGTTGCTGGAAAAGCGCAGCAGGCCAGGGAGCATCAAAGGAACAGGAGAATCGTCGTTTCGGGCATAAGCCCTTCTCCTGTTCCTTTGATGCTGCCTGACCTGCTGCGCTTTTCCAGCAACACATTTCAAGCTCTGATCTCCAGCATCTGCAGACCTCACTTTCTCCTAATTGTTTCACCTACATCAGACAAACCGGCAGGAAACTCACCACCAAGATACATGAACACCAACTCACCACCAAGACACATGAACACCAACTCACCACCAAGATACATGAACACCAACTCACCACCAAGATACATGAACACCAACTCACCACCAAGACACATGAACACCAACTCACCACCAAGATACATGAACACCAACTCACCACCAAGACACATGAACACCAACTCACCACCAAAACACATGAACACCAACTCACCACCAAGATACATGAACACCAACTCACCACCAAGATACATGAACACCAACTCACCACCAAGACACATGAACACCAACTCACCACCAAGACACATGAACACCAACTCACCACCAAGACACATGAACACCAACTCACCACCAAGACACATGAACACCAACTCACCACCAAGACACATGAACACCAACTCACCACCAAGACACATGAACACCAACTCACCACCAAGATACATGAACACCAACTCACCACCAAGACACATGAACACCAACTCACCACCAAGACACATGAACACCAACTCACCACCAAGATACATGAACACCAACTCACCACCAAGACACATGAACACCAACTCACCACCAAGACACATGAACACCAACTCACCACCAAGATACATGAACACCAACTCACCACCAAGACACATGAACACCAACTCACCACCAAGATACATGAACACCAACTCACCACCAAGATACATGAACACCAACTCACCACCAAAAGACACAACTAGTTTCCATACATACAGACAAAGAAGGACATCACTTTGACTGGGACTACACAACCATCCCAGGACAGGCGAAACAAAGACATGCACAAGAATTCTTCGAGGCATGGCATTCTAATCAGAACTCCATCAGTAAACACACTGATTTGGAGCCTTTCTATGTTCCCTTGAAAAAAAGAACTGGAAATGACATCGCCCACTTTAAGAAACCAAGACCTATAAATAGAGAGGTGAGACATACCACCAGCAATTCACCAGAGACTTTCACTGATGATGTTACTGAGTATGGTGACGAAATGTCTGAAAACAAACCTTCCAGCTCAGTGAGCTAACTTACAGACTTATTATCACACCTGTATGCTGTATTTAAATCTGACTCTACCTGCGTATTGCACATTCCTATTTGTACAGTAATCATATCCACTTACAGAACAAGGAATGCACCACAGCAACAATTAATGGGCAACCCAGTACTTCAAGACATTGAAAGGTCTTGAAACCAATATTCTCGCTAAATTATCCTTCCCTACTTCTTGCTTGATGTTGGTAGTTCTGTTTTCTAAAGTATTTTGGGATACCTTGCTATGCAAATGATGTAGAAGATGTTATCTGCTGTTTCTAACTTGTTTCTCAGCAAAGATAAACCTTGAAGTATTGTCCAATCAAAATCAGAGGACGAAATGGATCAATTACTATACTTTAGGCATAAAAAGATTTTTTATGGATGGCATCAATTTGGAAGTGAGGCACACGATTGACAGCGAATCTGAACTTTACAATGATCTAACCAGAATGGTTAGAGATATCGTACAAACATTCCACGAAGAAATACCAGGATCCCAGGTAAAAGCATTTTACTAAGAAAAAGTTAACAAGACATTTTATGTTTCTATGCTTCATCATAAAGGCATGAATATAAGCAAAGATTGAGGCATTTTCTCAGCAATAGCCTTCACAGATACTCAAAACCACTGAAGTACTACATCTACTTTAATTCCTTACTTAATTAAATCTGTCCAGTTTTATTGGCCTAGGAACATTTTTTCAAGTTGAAGGCATGGATTCTTTTTCAATTCTAATACTCAAGAGACTTCTACAAAATCTGACAATCTGGAAATTCTATAAACTGATCTCAACTCTCCTCGTGTGCGATTCCTACACAAGGAACAGCCTACCTTTGCTACTAGGATAAAAGTATTCTTCCAAACTGAACAGCACACAGTCCACATTTGGCCACTGACCAAGTGTTTTTCTGTCTGTCATAAAACCCAGCATTGTAAACACTTTATCAATTGACTCCAAAATTGGGGCATTTATGTTAACTCTCACGTTTTCTTGGAAATGAAACATCGAGGTAACTCTTCCGAAATAACCTGTGAAGTAAATCACTTCCACAGAACTAAAAGCAAAATCTGCTTTACCTCTGTCATCAAAAAAAATTCCCAAATGATAGTATAGGCTTTATCATGATTGTCCGGAAGGAAAATGTGAAAAGGTATCCCAAAGAGGCAACTTACTCTTTTATCAAACTTTCCATCATCACTATATCTGTTTACATGAAACATATAATGTCTTTTATAAAACCATACTCTACACAAGTAATATTGCTTGCACATTTGCTTATATTTTACTTAAAACACTTGCATTCCTATATTTGGAGGTGCCGGTGTTGGACTGGGGTGTACAAAGTTAAAAATTACATAACACCAGGTTATAGTCCAACAGGTTTAATTGGAAGTGCTAGCTTTCGGAGCGCTGCTCCTTCATCAGGTGGGTGTGGTCTTGACACCTCCTCAAAGAACTCATAACCTGCCCCTCACAAAGCCATGCTGACTGCCTTTAATCACACTATGCTTTGCCAAATATTCATAAATCCTATCCCTCAGAATTCTTTCCAAAACTCTGCTGACCACAGACATAAGACTGACTGGTCTGTAATTGCCAGGGATTTCCCTATTACCCTTCTTGAAAAGAGGAACAACATTCGAATCCTTCCAATCCTCTGGTACGACTCCTGTGGAGAGTGAGGAGGCAAAGATCCTCGCCAGCGGCTTAGCAACCTCCTTTCTCACTTGCTGGAGCAGCCTAGGATAAATCTGATCTGGCCCTGGGGACTTATCAATCTTAATGTTTGCCAAAATTTCTAGCACATCAACTTCATCAATCTTGACCTGGTCAAGACTGTATCCCAGCTCCTCTCAGTTTTCATTCACAACAAGTTTCCTTTCCTTTGTGAAAATCGAATCAAAAAACTCATTTCGGGCTTCTCTATCTGGTCAGACTCCACACACACGTTCTCTCCGCTATCCCTGATCGGCCCTACCTTCTCCCTGATCATTCTCTTATTCCTCATGTATGAGTAAGATGGCTTTGGGTTCTCCCTAATCCTCCCTAAACCTTTTTCGTGCCCCCTCCTGGCTCTCCTCAGTCCATTTCTGAGCTCCTTTCGAGCAAGCCTGTAATCCTCTGAAGCTGTGCTAGATCCTTGCTTCCTCCACCTTACCTAAGCTGCCTTATTCCTTTTGACGAGAAGTTCCTCTGTTCTCACCATCCAAGGGTCCTTAATCTTACCCCTTCTTACTTGTCTCAGAGGAACAAATTTGTGCATCACTCGCAACAACTGCTCCTTAAACAGTCTCCACATGTCTGCTGTGCCCTTTCTGTGGAACAATGGCTCCCAGTCTGTACTTCTCAACTCCTGTCTGATAGTGTCATAATTTCCTTTTCCCCAATTAAATATCTTCCTTCGGTAACTGCTCTTTTCACTCTCCATGGCTATGCTAAATGTGAGGCAGTTGTGATCACCCACCACGAGATCTGAACACCTGTCCTGGCTCATTGCCAAGCACCAAATCCAAAATGGCCTCTCCCCTCCTCAGCCTGTCTACATACTGAGTAAGGAAACCCTCCTGAACACACCTGACAAAAATGGCTCATCCAAACCATCGGCACTTGGAAGGTTCCAGTCGATATTGGGAAAGTTGAAATCACCCATAACAACAACCCTGCTACCTCTGCATTATTCCAAAATCTGTCCGCCTTTGAGATCTTCAATCTCTCTACTGTATTAGGTGGTCTGTCGAAAACCCCCATTGTGGTGGCTGTTCCTTTGCTGTTCCTAACTTCCACCCATACTTATTCAGTAGACAAACCTTTCTCAACAACCTTGTTTCTGTAGCTGTAATGCACTCTCTAATTAGCAATGCTACACCCCCTCCTCTTTTTCCACCCTCCCTGTTCTTTTTAAATGTTCTAAACCCTGGAACATCAAGCTACCATCCCTGCCCCTGTGAATCCCACGTCTCCGTTATGGCCACAGCATCATAGCCCCAAGTACTGATCCATGCTCGAAGTTTGTCACTCTTATTTCGACACTCCTTGCATTAAAGCAGACACTCTTTAATCTTTGTTTCATCGCATGAGAAATCTTCCTGATAGATTCAATATATTCTGTCACTGTCCCGTCTGCAACTGACTCCCTCTCAGACATGTAGCTCTGATTCCAGTCTAGTTTAAACCCTCCCGAATTACACGATCAAATCTCCAGGACATTCGTGCACCTCCAGTTCAGGTCCAACCCGTCCTTCATGTACAGGTCCCATCTTCCCCAGAAGGTATCCCAATGGTTTAGGTATCTGAAGCCTTCCTTCCTGCACCAGCCTCGCAGCCACGTGTTAAGCTGCATTCGCTGACTGTTCCTCATCTCACTATCTCGTGGCACCGGTAGAAAACCCAAGATCACTACTCTACTCTTCCTGCTCTTCAGCTCTCTGCAGTCACTTTTCAGATCCTCAATCCCTTTCCCGGCTATATCATTGGTGCCAATATGTACCACGATTACTGGCTGCTCACCCTCTCCCTTCAGAATCCTGTAAACCCGATCAGCGTCATCCCGGACCCTGGCAATATACCTTCCGGGAGTCCCATTCCTGACCACAAAATCTCCTGTCAATCCGTCTAACTATTGAGTCCTCTACCACTAGCGCTTTTCTATTTTCCCCCTTTCCCTTTTGAGCCACAGTGCCAGGCTCAGTGCCAGAGACCTGACAATTATTACTTTCCCCTGGTAGGCTGTCCCCACCAGCAGTATCCAAAATGGTATACTTACTGCTGAGGGGAACGGCCACAGGAGATCCCTGCTCTGACCATAGGTTCCCTTTCCGCCCCCTGATTGTAACCCAGCTGTTCTTAACCTGTGTCTGGGGAGTGACCACCTCCCTGAACATCCTCTCAATTTCCCCCTCATATTCCCGGATGATCTGTAGTTCATCCAGCTCCAGCTCCAATTCCCTAACTCGGTTTTCGAGGAGCAGGAGTTGAGTGCACTTCCTGCAGATGTAGTCGGCAGAGACATGTAAAGTGTCTCTCACCTGCCACATTCTACAGGAGGAACATGCAACTGCCCTCACATCCATATCCCGCTACGCTGAAAGTCCGCACAAAGCTAAACAAAGGAAGAGAAGAAAAGAAAGAGAAACCTGAAAACTTACCTAGTTTACCGACTCTTAGTAAGATTAGAGGAGGTGGGTGGGACGGAAGCCCTACGGTGTAGGGTCTCGGGTTTAGATGTCACCCAGTTAAAACCTTCACAGAAGTCCTTTACTCCTCCCTCGCATCTCTCGGCAAATTCACAACAGGTGAAATAGTTTCTCACAACTACGTTCGGCTATTCATATCTTTCATGAAGATAAGCTCTAACCATAGTTTTCAAAGTTAAAAATCACACAACACCAGGTTATAGTCCAACCGGTTTATTCAAAATAAACCTTTCAGAGTGCTGCTCTGGTAGCCAGTCTATCTGCCATCACTAGTTACCTGACAAAGGAGCAGCGCTCCAAAAGCTTGTGATTTTGAATAAACCTGTTGGACTATAACCTGGTCTGAAAATGTGTTGCTGGAAAAGCGCAGCAGGTCAGGCAGCATCCAGGGAACAGGAGAATCGATGTTTCGGGCATAAGCCCTTCTTCAAGAATCAGTACCTTTTTATAATTATGCTTAAAGCAATGACAGATTTTTTTTAACAACATATGGATTGCTCAAAGAAATACAATCAGATCAAGGATCAAATGTTACATCCCAAATTTTGAAACAAAGGCTAAAGTTTGGGAAGTAAGCAATTTAGCTCTTGTGCTTGTCAGCCACAATCTCACAGTGTATTGGAAAGATGACATCAAACTTTGAAAACTATGATGTGGAGGAGCGCTTTTCCAGCAACACATTTTCAGCTCTGATCTCCAGCATCTGCAGACCTCACTTTCTCCTACCGGACTGTAACCTGGTGTTGTGTAATTTTTAACTTTTGTCCACCCCAGTCCAACACCGGCTCCTCCACATCATAGTTTTCAAAGTTTGATGTCATCTTTCCAATGCACTGTGAGATTGTGGCTGATAAGCACAAGAGCTAAATTGCTTACGTCCAAAACTTTAGCCTTTGTTTCAAAATTTGGGATGTAACATTTGATCCTTGATCTGATTGTATTTCTTTGAGCAATCCATATGTTGTTTAAAAAAAAGATCTTTCATTGCTTTAAGCATAATTATAAAAAGGTACTGATTCTCACTCCTGGTTTTTTTTTAGATTAGATTAGATTACTTACAGTGTGGAAACAGGCCCTTCGGCCCAACAAGTCCACACCGACCCGCCGAAGCGCAACCCACCCAGACCCATTCCCCTACATTTACCCCTTACCTAACACTACGGGCAATTTAGCATGGCCAATTCACCTGATCTGCACATTTTTGGACAGTGGGAGGAAACCGGAGCACCCGGAGGAAACACACGCAGACACGGGGAGAATGTGCAAACTCCACACAGTCAGTCGCCCGAGGCGGGAATTGAACCCGGGTCTCTGGTGCTGTGAGGCAGCAGTGCTAACCACTGTGCCACCGTGCCACCCATTTAAGTCATGGTCCAGCACAATCTATTGAGATCATGCTATACAGTTGTTTGAAAGCTGGTATTGGAATTAAAGGCACTGAATTAATTGAAAATTGGAGTTTCTCCACTACCTGGCACATCTGTCAAAATTTCCCCACATCCTTAAATGAAAGAAATTTTACTCTTTAAGCTTGAATTTTTCTGGAAAAACTACCTGAACTACCATTGAAATTTTGTGAGCCACTGATAAAATTTCAAGATAATAATCAGATGGATCTACTAGCTCATGGATTACTGCTATTCCTCATTTGCTGGTATCATTGGTTCAGTTTCCATTTCTGAACAGATGAAATTTAACCCTGATAAATGTGAGGCGATGAACTTGGGAAGAATTAACAAGACAAGGGAGTATTCACTGAATAGCAGGACACCAGGAAGCTCAGAGGAATGGAGAGATCTTGGGGTGCTTATCCACTGATCCCTGAAGGCAGCAGGATAGATTAATAGGGTAGTTAAGGACATATATGGGATGCTTGCCTTTATCAATTGAGGCATAGATTATAAGAGCAGGGTGTTCATGCTGCAGCTGTACAGGACTTTGGTTAGGCCACAGCTGCAGTATTATGTTCCGTTCTGGTCATCACACTATAGAAAGGATGTGAGTACAGTGAAGAGGAGATTCACCAGGATGTTGCCTGGAACGGAGAATTTCAGCGATGAAGAGAAGTTGGATAAGCCTAAGTTGTTTTCTTTAATGTAGAGAAGGTTGAGGCAGAGTCCTGATACAGGGGTATGAGGTTATCAGGGACATGGACAGGGTAAATCAAGATCAGCTGTTCCCCTTAGTTGGAAGGTCAGTAACAAAGGGGCATAATTTTAAGGTGAAATCTAGGGGATTTGAGAAAACAAAGTTTTCACCCAGAGGATGGTGGGAATCTGGAATGCTTCAGAGGGTAGTTGAGGGCATTCAAGTACTAACAATGTCTAACATGCAAGGCCATTGACCAAGTGCAGGAAAATGGGACTGTTTTAGATTTAGAATAGTTTTTGTCAGTGCTTTCTCAATGGACTGAAAGGCCTCTTCAGTACTGTATGGTCCTGTCATTCTGTGACATTGCCCTAAGTTCACATTACAGGAAACCAATTTTATAAATACCGCTCAATTCCAACCCAGATTTTATGGAGAAATTAACTTTTTGTATTATATCTTGGTTTTAGGTTTCATTTAACGTGCCCTGGTCTCCTTGCATGGATAAACGATGCTATGATTTTGCAGAAATTGCAAATGCCTGTGACCTTTTAATGGTGACATCCTTTGATGTGCAGAGCTTGATGATGGACGAATGCTTTGCAAAAGCAAATGCTCCCTATTTTGAGGTTTTTACAGGTATGTACAACACAGCATGTAGTTCAAGTTCTGCCTGATCTATATCATTCTTAATCTAACACAATAATCTCTTTCTACCTTTAGGTCTGTTAAATTATATTAGGCTCGGTATTGATTCCAGAAAGCTGATAATGGGAGTTCCATGGTTTGGTTATGACTATCTCTGTGAGCAGTTCTTTGAGGTAAGGAAAAGTGATTAGTTTGTATTTTATAAGAAATGAGAATGAAGTAAGTTTATTCAAAGCACATCCAAATTGGTACATTAACTGTCCAATCAGAGCAACTAATTATATCCTCAATGCATTCACTTTCAAAACCTTTACAACTTGGTAAATTAATATTGTTCGTATCTTCCCTCCTTCATCTTAACTTTTCACTTACTTCCATTTGCGAGCGCTGACTGTTACCTTGGTTTACATTAACCAAGACACTTAATCTTTTGTTTCCTTGAAGCTTTCCATCAACTTCTTCCTTCCAGACTGTAAACTGAAGCTTTTCAAATCATTTCTCAAAGCAGATCCGTTTACAGAGAAACTGTGGAGGAGGATTGAAAGGAGATGTCTCCATCCTTTTGAGCCTCTTCCTCTATCCCATTAGACAGTTAATGGTCTGAATTCCTTGTTTCACTAACGCTTAATGTTCTTGCTCAGCAAGAACAATGTTCAGTTTTGGTTTTGAGATCTTAAGTTGCTTCATTTCTCTGAAATTTCTGTCATAGCCTGTACATTTGGAGGTCAGTCAGGCTGCTGCCATGTAAGAACATAGGACGTAGGTGCAGGCGTAGGCAAATCTCAGAAAGATGTGAGAAAAACAGGGTTTTAGTTATGAGGAAAGATTATATTCCCTACAGTATGGAAACAGGCCCTTCAGCCCAACAAGTCCATACCTACTCTCCGGAGAGCAACCCACCCAGACCCATGCCCCTACATTTACCCCTGGATAATGCACCTAACACAATGGGTGATTTAGCATGGCCAATTCACCTAATCTGCACATCTTCAGACTGTGAGAGGAAACTGGACCACCCAGTGAAAACCCCATGCAGACATGGGAGAATGTGCAAACTCCACACAGTTGCCTGATGTGGGAATCGAACCTGTGCCAGGTCCACAGTGGCAACTACTGAGCCACCGTGCCAACCTCATACAGGATTTCAACTTCAACTGGTATTAACATTAACATAGAACATAGAACATAGAAATGTACAGTGCCGAATAGGCCCTTCGGCCCACAATGTTGTGCCGAGGATTGTTCCTAATCAAAAATCAAATAACCTAACCTACGCATCCCTCAATTTGCTTGCTGTCCATGTGCATGTCCAGCAGCCACTTAAATGTCCCTAATGACTGTGCTTCCACCACCACCACTGGCAACGCATTCCATGAATGCACAACTCTGTGTAAAGAAGCTACCTCTGATGTCTCCTCTACACCTTCCTCCTAATATCTTAAAACTATGACTCCTCGTACCAGTCAATCCTGACCTGGTGAAAATTCTCTGGCTATCAACTCTATCCATGCCTCTCATTACCTTGTATACCTCGATCAGGTCACCTCTCTTCCTCCTTCTTTCCAGAGAGAAAAGTCTGAGCTTAGTCAAACTCTCTTCGTGAGACAAGCCCTCCAGTCCAGGCAGCATCCTGGTAAACCTTCTTTGCACCCTCTCCAAAGCCTCTACATCTTTCCTATAATAGGGCGACCAGAACTGGACGCAACATTCCAAGTGTGGTCTCACCAGGGTTTTGTAGAGTTGCAGCAAAACTTCGTGGCTCTTAAACTCGAACTCCTTGTTAATGAAAGCCAAAACACCATGTGCTTTCTTAACAACCCAATCCACCTGGGTGGCAACTTTGAGGGATCTATGTATTTGAACACCAAGATCCCTCAGTTCCTCCAAACTGCCAAGAATCCTGTCTTTGATCCTATATTCAGCACTCAAGAGAGACCTTCCTATTTCATCACCTCCTCAAAGAACTTCATAAGATTTGTGAGGCATGACCTGCCCCTCACAAAGCCATGCTGACTGCCTTTAATCACACTATGCTTTGCCAAATAGCCATAAATCCTATCCCTCAGAAATCTTTCCAAAACCTTGCTGACCACAGATGTAAGACCGACTGGTCTATAATTGCCAGGGATTTCCCTACTCCCCTTCTTGAAAAGACTAACAACATTTGCCTCCCTCCAATCCTCTGGTACAACTGCTGTGGAAATTGAGGAAGCAAAGATCTTTGCCAGCAGCTTAGCAACCTCCTTTCTCGCTTGCTGGAGCAACCTCAGATTAATCAGGTCTGGCCCTAGGGACTTATCAATCTTAATGTTTGCTAAAATTTCCAGCACATCAACTTCCTCAATCTCAATCTGTTCAAGCCTGTTTCCCAGCTCCCCGAAGTTCTCATTCATAACAAGGTCCCTTTCCTTCATGAAAACCGAAGCAAAAAACTCATTTAGGGATTCCTCTATCTGCTCAGACTCCATGCACAAGTTCCCTACACTATCCCTGATTGACCCTACTTTCTCCCTGATCATTTTCTTATTCCTCACGTATGAGTAAAATGCCTTTGGGTTCTCCCTAATCCTTCTTGCCAAGCCTTTCTCGTGCCCTCTCCTGGCTCTCCTCAGTCCATTTCTGAGCTCCTTTCTAGCGAGCCTGTAATCCTCTAAAGCTATGGTGGACTCTTGCTTCCTTCACCTTATGTAAGCTGCCTTCTTCCTTTTGACAAGAGGTTCCTCAGTTCTCGTCATCCAAGGTTCCTTAATCTTACCCCTTCTTACTTGGCTCAAAGGAACAAATTTGTGCATCACTCACAACAACTGCTCCTTAAACAATCTCCACATTGTCTGTGGTGCCCTTTCTGTGGAACAATTGCTCCTCCCAACTCCTGTCTGATAGTGTCATAATTTCCTTTTCCCCAATTAAATATCTTCCCATGGTAACTGCTCCTTCCCCTCTCCATGGCTATGGTAAATGTGAGGCAGTTGTGGTCACTGTCCCCAAAGTGTTCTCCCACCGCAAGATCTGACACCTGTCCTGGCTCATTGCCAAGCACCAAATCCAAAATGACCTCTCCCCTCGTCGGCCTGCCTACATACTGAGTAAGGAAACCCTCCTGAACACACCTGACAAAAACAGCTCCATCCAAACCATCTGCACTAAGGAGATTCCAGTCGATATTGGGAAAGTTGAAGTCACCCAGAACAACAACCTGCTACATCTGCATTTTTACAAAATCTGCCGGCCTGTGAGTTCTTTGATCTCCCCACTGCTATTGGGGGGTCTGTAGAAAACCCCTAGTGTAGTGGCTGTTCCTTTGCTGTTTCTAACTTCCACCCATACTGACTCGGTTGTCAAACCTTCCTCAACAACCTTCGTTTCTGTAGATGTGATGCACTCTCTGATTAGCAATATTAACCCCCTCTCCTATTTTTCCACCCTCCCTGTTCTTTTTAAAAATTATAAACCCTGGAACATCGAGCAACCATTCATATCCCTGTGAAACTCACGTCTCTGTTATGGCCACAACATCAGACTCCCAAGTACTGATCCATGCTCTAAGTTCGTCACCCTTATTTCTGACACTCCTTGCATTAAAGCAGACACACTTTAACCGATTCCTTTGTTTCATCACATGAAAAATCTTCCTGATAGATTCACTGCGTCCTGTCACTGCCTCAACTGCATCTACCCTCTCTCAGGTATATAGCTCTGGTTCCCACCTACCCCTACCAAACTAGTTTAAACCCTCCTGAACCACATGAGCAAATCTCTCACCCAGGACATTTGTGCCCCTCCAGTTCAGGTGCAACCCTCCATATTCAGGTCCCACCTTCCCCAGACATTCCAATGGTCTAAGTATCTGAAGCTCTCCCTCCTGCACCAGTCTCGCAGCCACGTGTTAAGCTGCATTCGCTGACTGTTCCTCACCTCACTATCTCGTGGCACCGGTAGCAAACCTGAGAACACTACTCTACTCGTCCTGCTCTTCAGCTTCCAACCTCGTTCTCTGTAGTCACTTTCAGATCCTCAATCCCTTTCCTGGCTATATCATTGGTGCCAATATGTACCACGATTTCTGGCTGCTCACCCTCTCCCTTCAGAATCCTGTAAACCTGATCGGTGACATCCCGGACCCTGGCACCGGGGAGGCAACATACCTTCCGGGCGTCCCGTTCCTGACCACAAAATCTCCTGTCAATCCATCTAACTATTGAGTCCTCTACCTCTATCCCTATTCTCCCCTTTTCCCTTCTGAGCCGCAGTGCCAGGTTCAGTGCCAGAGACCTGACAACTATGGCTTTCCTCTGGTAGGCCATCCTTACCAGCAGTATCCAAAATGGTATATTTAGTGCTGAGGGGAACGGCCACAGAGGATCCCTGCCCTATCTATTGATTGCCTTTCCTCCTCCTGACTGTAACCCAGCTGTCCTTGTCCTGTGTCTGAGGAGTGACTGGAGGATAGCTAATGAGGTTTCTTTGTTCAAGGAAGGCAGCAGGGATAGATCAGGTAATTACAGAGCGGTTAAATTGATGTCAATAGTCGGGACATGTTGGAAGAAAATTTGGAAGGAGATGATTAAGCAATACTTGGAAAGACAGAGATCGATCAGAGATAGTAAGCATGGCTTTGTAAGATGGAGATCCTGTGTGACTAATTTAGTCAAGTCTTTTGAAAAGGTGGCTAAATGTATTGATCAGGATAAAGCAGTTGCTGTGGTTTACATAGACTTCAGCAAGGCATTTGAAAAGGTCCCATTTGGAAGGTTGGTCCAAAAGGAAGTTGGGATCCAAGGAAGGAGGCAAACTGGATCCAAAATTAGATTGCAAACAGGAGGCAGAGTGTGATGGTGGAGGGATGTTTTTGTGATTGGAAGCCTATGTCTAGCTGTGTACCACAACGATCGGTGCAAGGAGACTTTCTGTTTGTTATGTACATTAATGACTTGGATATGAATGTAGAAGATATAATTAGTAAGTTTTCATATGACATGAAAATTCAGGGATTGTTGGTATTGAGGAGGATGGTCTCAGGCTACAGTCTGATATTGATCAGCCGGTAAATGGGGCAGAGGAATGGCAGAAGGAATTCAATTCCAACAAGTGCAGGAATTGCATTTTGGGAGGTCTAATAAGAGAATGATTACACAACAAATGGTAAACCTAAAGAGAGACGGGATAGGCTGGGTTGTTTTCCCTGGAGCAGAGGATGTCGGGGGTGGGGTGGTGCTGGAGGATCAGATTGAGTTATACACAATTCTGAGAGTCACAGACACAGTAAATCATGAGAATCTCTTTCACCCATGGCAGATGATTCTAAGACCAGAGGGCATGGGTTTATAGTGAGGAATAAGAAAAGATCAGAGGAAAACCATTTTCACCCAGAGGGTGGTAGAAATATGGAAGGTGGTGGAAGCAGGTACTCTTGCAACATTTAAGAAGCATCTCGATTAGCACCTAAAATGCCAGGGTATCGTAAGGTACAGGCCAAGTTCAGGTAAATGGGATTGATGTAGCCTGGGGTTTGCTGGTCAGCTTAGACATGGTGGGCTGAAAGGTCTGCTTCTAGACTGCATCCATCTGACTCTCTCAACAGACCATTCAGCCCCTTGAGCCTGCTCCACCATTCAACTACATCGTGACCATTCTTCCACCTCAGCATTATTTTTCTGTATTGCTCCCCTTTTCCCGAAAGTTTTTAGCATCTAAAACTCTCTCAGTTTCTGTCTTTGACATACTCAGTGATTAATCTTCCATAGGTAGAAAAGTTCAATGATTCACTGAGCTGTGCAATTCCAGTTTATCTCAGTCTTAAATGGACTATCTTTTATTCTGCCAGAGCCTTTTTAATGTTTGCAAAATAACCGTGCTCACAAGTTCTCTTCCCTTCCTTTTTTTGTATTTTACAGCCTGGAAGATGTTATGTGACAATACCTCCTCTCGGAGTTGGTATGTGTGGTTCTCTCACTGCGAAGGTGGTCCCATACAAAGACATTATACAGCAGCTGCCCAACTCTATTACTGGCAGATACTGGGATGATAACCACAAAGCCCCATATTATGTTTACAAGGTAAGGCTGACAGACTTAAGGAAAAATGCATACAGTTGTGCAAGACTGGAGGGAAGTTGAAGATGAGACCAAAAAAATTAAGAAAACAAAACATAATTAAAAGATTAATAAAGAAGGCAAAATGAGATATGAGGGAAATCGTGGCTAGAAATATAGAAGCAGGTGGTGAGATCTTGTAATTATATTTCAAAAGGAAAGGGAAAGAGTGTTGGTCTGAGAGAACACGTATGGGGAATTGGATAGAGGATCGGCTGACTGGCAGAAGGTGGAGGAACAGGTAGTGTTGAGGAAGCAGGGAGGCTGCACAAGGACCTGGACTGGGTAGGAGAGTGAGCAAAGGTGTGGCAGAAGGAATGCAATGTGGGAAAGCCAGGTTATGTACTTTAGTCGGAAGAATGGAGGCGAAGACTATTTTCTAAATGGGGAAAGGCTTTGCAAATCTGAAGCACAACAGGACTTAGGTGTCCTAGTTCAAGATTCCCTTAAGGTTAACATGCAGGTTCAGTTGATGGAGGGAAGGCAAAAGTAATGTCAGCATTAATTTCAAGAGGGCTCGAACACCCGAGATATACTTCTGAGGCTGCATAAGGATCTCATCAGACCACATTTGGAATGTTGTGAGCAGTTTTCAGCTCTGTACCTAAGGAAGGATGTGCTGGTATCAGAGCGGGCCGAGAGGAAATTTATAAGAATGATCCTGGGGATGAAGGGCTTATCATATGAAGAGCAGTTGGAGAACTCTGGGAAAGTACTTGACACAGTTTAGAAGGTTGAGGGGGATCTGATAGAAACTTACAGAATATTGAGGGGCCTGGATAGAGTGGACATAGAGAAGATGTTTCCACGAGTCGGAGAGACTAGGGACCCAAGGGCACAGCCTAATGCTGAAGGGACGTCCCTTTAGAACTGAGATGAGGAGGAATTTCTTCAGCCTGAGGGTGAATCTGTGGAGCCCATTGCCACAGAGGGCTGTGGAGGCCAGGTCATTGAGTGTATTTGAAACAGGGATGGCTAGGTTTTTGATTAGTAAGGGGCTCGAGGATTATGGGAACAAGACAGGGAATAGGTTGAAAAGCATAACAGCCATGATTAAATGACGCAACAAACTGGAATGGGCCGAATGGCTTAATTCTGATCCTATGTCTTATGGGAGTAAGGAGACGGCAAATGAATCAAACAAATATTTTGCATTAGTTTTCACTGTAGAGGTAAAAGTAACATCCCAGAAATAGCTATAAATCAGGAAATCAGAAGAGAGGGAGAAACAATGCAGATGTGGCAGGTATATTATTGGAACCGGAGGCTGATAAGGACCCAGGTCTCGGAGAGATTTCATCCTAGCATCTTGAAAGAAGTGCTAGTTGTTGTGTTGGTTTTGATTTTCCAAAATTTCCCTGAGTTGAGGAAGCTACTCGTCAATTAAATTAACATTTGTTGCAGTGAAAATGGTAGAAGCTATTGATAAATACATTACAGCAGCACACTTAAAGCAGTTAATCATGTGACATAAATGTGGCTCTTTGAAAGGGGAACTAATAGATGTAGAGTATTAAGATTTCCAGAAGGCATTTAATAAGGTGCAACACCACAGGTAATTGCAGAAGGAAAAAGTCAAGGTGTAGGGAGTCACACATTGGCATGGACAGAAGGTTGAGAGCTAAAAGGGAACAGACAATGGGTATAAATGAATCAGTTTCTGCTTGGAAAGATGGAATGAGTGGGGGTGCTACTGAGATCTCAGTGCTAGGACCTCAACGTATTGCAAATTATATAAATGACTTGGATTATGCAAACAAATGCTAGATTTGCTGATGACACAATAATAATTGGAAAGCGAGTCGTGAAAAGGACATCAGGAAACCATGAGGTGTCACAGTTAGTTTTAATGAATGGACAAACATCTGGCGAGTGAAGTTTAGTATTGGAAAATGTGGAATTGGCTCATTTCAGTAGAAAGGATAAAAAAAAAGCTCATTATCAAAGTGGTACGAAGTTGCAGAGCTCTGGAATGCATAAAGATCTGTGTGTCCTGGTGCAGAAATTGCAAAGGTAAATATGCAGTTGTAGCAAATAATCAGGAAAGCTCATGGACTTACAGTTTATTGTGATGGGAATTGAAAACAGAATTTGGGAGGCTATGCTTCATTTACACAAAGCACTGTGTTATCATATCTGGAGTACCCTGCATAGTGTTGGGTCTCCTTATTTAAGGAAAGATCTAAATACTTTGGAAGCAGTTCAGAGAATGGTTCCTAAACTGCTACAGGCAGTTCTTCTATCGCACAATGGTTGCATTCTTGTCCAACCCGCTTTATAAACAGAGCTTAGTGTTGGCAATGCAATCACTTAACAGCTAACACATGTTTTAAAGGTTTGCTCTTTAGAAATAGTGTCCCCAATTCATCAGTTGTGTTACAGTGAATTCACATTAGTGAAACATGCATTATAACAGAACGACCTGTACCTAGAATGGATGGGTATCTTTCCTGATGAAGGGCTTTTGCCCGAAACGTCGATTTCGAAGCTCCTTGGATGCTGCCTGAACTGCTGTGCTCTTCCAGCACAACTAATCCAGAATCTGGTTTCCAGCATCTGCAGTCATTGTTTTTACCTCAATCTTATGAGGACAGGCTAGGCTCGTATCTACTGAGGGATTTCAGAAGGGTTGGAGGGGACTTAATTGAAACATAAGGTCCTGAAGTCTTAGAGTCATAGAGATGTACAGCATGGAAACAAACCCTTCGGTCCAACCCGTCCATGCCAACCAGATATCTTAATCTAATCCGGTCCCATATGCCAGCACTTGGCCCATATCCCGCCAAACGGGTGGGCGGCACAGTGGTACAGTGGTTAGCACTGCTGCCTCACAGCGCCAGAGACCCAGGTTCAATTCCCGCCTCAGGCGACTGACTGTGTGGAGTTTGCACATTCTCCCCGTGTCTGCGTGGGTTTCCTCTGGGTGCTCCGGTTTCCTCCCACAGTCCAAAGATGTGCGGGTTAGGTGAATTGGCCATGCTAAATTGCCTGTAGTGTTAGGTAAGGGGTAAATGTAGGGGTATGGGTGGGTTGCGCTTTGGTGAGTCGGTGTGGACTTGTTGGGCCGAAGGGCCTGTTTCCACACTGTAATGTAATTTAATGTAATCAAACCCTTCCTATTCTTATAATAATCCAGATGCCTTTTAAATGTTGTGTTTGGACCAGCCTCCACCTCTTCTTCTGGCAGCTCATTCCATACACACACCACCCTCTGCGTGAAAAAGTTGCCCCTTAGATCCATTTTGTATCTTTCCCCTCTCATCCTAAACCCATGTCCCCTAGTTGTGGACTCCCCCACTCCAGGAAAAAGACTTTATCTATTTACTCTATCCATGGCCCTCATGATTTTATAAACCTCTATAAGGTCACCCCTCAGCCTCCGCGCTCCAGAGAAAAAAACCCCAGCCTATTCAGTCTCTGCCTGTAGCTCAATTTCTCCAACTCTGGCAACATCCTTGTACATCTTTTCTGAATCTTTCAAGTTTCACAACAGGGTCAAAGCAAACGCCAAAACCTTTTTATTCATATATATGGAGCAAGACGGTAACTAGGAAAGGGATTGGCCTACTCAAGGACAAAAGAAAAAAGATATGCGTGGAGTCAGAGAAAATGGGTGAGATTCTTAATGAGTAGGGACATGGCAGATGTTGAGGTTAGGGATAGATCTTTGATTATTCTAGGTCAGGTTGGCATAAGGGGGAGGAAGTGTTGTGTATTCTAAAAGGCATTAAGGTGAACAAGTCCCAGGTCCAGATGGGATCTATCCCAGGTTACCGAGGGAAGTGAGAGAGGAAATAGCTGGGGCTTTAACAGATATCTTCGCAGTATCTTAAACACGGGTAAGGCCCCAGAGAACTGGAGAATTGCTAATGTTGTTTAAGAAGGGTAGCAGGGATAATCCAGGTAATTATAGACCGATAAGCCTGATGTCAGTGGTAGGGAAACTACTGGAGAAGATATTTAGGGATAGGATATATACCCATTTGGAAGAAAATGTGCTTATCAGTGATAGACAGCATTGTTTTGTGCAGGAAAGGTCATGTCTTACAAACCTAATAGAATTCTTTGAAGAGGTGACAAAGTCGATTGATGAAGGAAGGAATGTAAATGTCACACACATGGACTTTAGTAAGGTGTTTGATAAGGTTCTCCATGATAGGTTGATGAAGAAGGTGAAGTCACAAGGGGTCCAGGGTGTTCTAGCTAGATGGATAGAGAACTGGCTGGCCAACAGGAGACAGAGAGTAGTAGTGGAAGGGAGTTTCTCAAAATGGAGACCTGTGACCAGTGGTGTCCCACAGGGATATGTGCTGGGACCACTGTTGTTCATGATATACATAAATGATTTGGAGGAGGGTGTAGGTTGCCTCATTAACAGGTTTGAGGGGCTGAGTGGCCTAATCCTCCCAGTTTGTATATTGATATATTCATATTAGTCAAAGTACAGTAGACCCTGGGCATTGTAATGTTCTTTGTCAAATGTGAACATTGCAGTGTTTCACAATTCATTCTTTTCTGTGCACATACTTCACCAGTGTTTAGAACATGCAGCTTGTACAGTAGAACATGTATAGTTAGAGGTTTAACAAGAAAATGAGAGTTGGTAAGCAAAGCAACAAAACATGATGCACATTTGTTTGAATAAAAAGGATACAAGCAGTTGAAATCATTGTTTTAGAGTGATTTTAAAATGTTTTCTTTTCAAACTCTCTATCATTAGCAATAATGTAATCTTATTAATCAGAGAGTACAAAGTTAAAATCATCATAGTCTTATGAAGCCACAGGGTATTCCTTTCATTAGACAAAGAGCAACAACTGGTGGGGGTGTAACCTGAGGGTCACCATGTCCCACATGTGGAGAGTGACTGAGAAGAGAATCCAACATGGGAGCCTCAGTTAGTGATGCTACTGGCATCACTCTGCTTCTCAAAGCAACTGTCAAACCAATTGAGCTAAACCAGCCCACATCAGAGAATGCCAGTTTGAGCTGATATATTTGGTCTTTAAACATGTGCCTTGCATTCATACATTGCACAGCATCTCGGTGAATTTAATGAATTTGCTGTTATATACAGTGAACTGGAAATTGCTTTCAACCCTGCTTCATTAAAATAACTTTGAAAATTAAGTATTAAAAAAGTCCTTTCAGATGCGTAGTTAAGTGGCAAAACATAATTTTGCTTATCTCCCCAAAAGCATTGCTTGGCTGCTTTCCAAATTTCTTAAGCTTCTGTAAATAGCATGTAGTTTTCGGTCAATTAAACTGCTGATCACATCTTGGAAAAAATTTATGCGTTCCATTGAAACTCTGCAAAATGTCCTTTTTTAATCACGCCCTTCTAATCATTATTTCCACTATATCAGATATTCTATCAGTCTAAGTTTATATTGCCAACAGCAGGTATGAAGTAATCTACTTTTGAAGAAAAAATGAAAACAATTACTTTTTGACTGATGAGAGACTTGGAAATGTTTACTTTCAGAAGAAACTTGGTGTGCTTATAAGACCGTCACAACAAATTAGTAGATAAGGTAGGATAGCCAATTAGGCAGGAAAGTTCTACACTAGTTTTTCATATTTCAAAATTCATATATAAAGAACTGTTAAGATCATTGCATAGAGCAGTGGTAAGGTAATGCAGTTACTAAGAGATTGCAATATCTGAGTAACAATCCTTCCCACAGTTTTATCGGGCATCGGGGAGGCCATGCTTAAATTTCTCTGCACAATTTTCATCTACTTCCCTTACATTGATATAGTTACTTGATGGGGAATTTAGGCAAATGAGAAATTATTAATTTAAATCTTTAAATTCTTGGCAGCTTGACAGGTATGACTCTGAGAAAACACTGCCATTAGCAAAGGAATCTAGCGCACAGGACACAATACTGAATAAAGCCTAGGTTCTGTAGAACTGAAGTGAGGGGAAATTTCTCCACAAAAAAGGCTGTGAATCTTTGAAATTCTCTTCTCCCAAGAGCTAAAGGTTTTCAGTTGTTGAATATGTTTAAGACAGGGGCGAACAGATTATCGGGAGTCAAGGTCATTGAGGAAATGGTGATAGTGTGGGAAGGTGGTTCTGAGGTTAAAGGTCAAGCACGGTCTACCTGAATAGCAAAGTAAGTTCATAAGGCCATGTGATCTTCTCCAGCTCCTATTTCATGTTTTCCTGTTCACTTTCAAAGCTTAATTGTTTAAACTATGAGGCAATCGACTTGATGTAACTTTGTGACTTTACAAGGGAAATTTCCATGTTATAGTGATGTTCCTGAATCAAAAATTCAGAGGATGTGAACTCAAATTCCACCCAAATTTGCTTTTTAATGCAGGTGTTGAATGTTAGATGGTGCTGTTTAAGATGTTCAGTATTGTCTCCAGAGCTATGTACTGACCTAAAAGCATCTCCTATCTATGTAAATCTCTTTGGCTTTTATGGCAGGAAGGTGAAAAATACCATGAGGTCTGGTATGATGACCCAGAGAGCATTTCACTAAAATCATCTATCTTGAAGAAGCTAAAACTCCGTGGCATTAGTATGTCGGCAGGAAATTATCTAAACTACAGTATGGATCCATTAACAGCAATGCAAACTGAACAAATGTGGAATGCTCTCTGCCCTTTCTGAGGAAAAGGACGAGTTTTATCCTATCAATCTTCACACGATCTAATTAGTTTTCCTACTTAATGCAGCAGAGTGTAAGTTAGTTTCCAATATAGACCATTCACCCAACATGATTCTGTAATGATTGAATATTTATGAATGAAAAGCAAACCTACTGATTTGATGTGCAAAACAAGATCTGGTCACTTCAAGTAGCATATTAAATTGTTTACATGAGCTCACAATTTCAATCAACTGTTGCAATACTTAACAGCAGGCAGGAACTAGAAGCCGGAGAACAATTCTGCTTTCCTGTTGGGTAATAATCCAATCTGATATACACATGTCTGTTCGAATCTTAATGCTCTTTTAATTCTCAATTGGTTTTAGGAAGGAAATAAATACCTTCCTTAGTGCTGGAGAGATCAAAGAGTATGTAGTGAAAGTAGGAACAGGGGACTGAGTTAGATGACCAGTCAGGATCATATTAATTGGCAGAACAGGCCCAAAGTGCCAAATAGCAAAAGTGAGGATTGCAGATGCTGGAGATCAGAGTCTAGATTGGAGTGGTGCTGGAAAAGCACGGCAGGTCAGGCAGCACCCAAGGAGCGGGAAAAGCAACTTTTCGGGAATTCCGATGAAGGGCTTTTGCCCGAAATGTAGATTTTCCTGCTCCTCGGATGCTGCCTGACCTGCTGCGCTTTTCCAGCACCACTCTAATCTAGACCCCAAAGGGGCAAATGGCCTATTCCTCTCTTTCTATGTTTCTAATTCATATTTTACCCAGTTTTGATTTGCATTATCACTTCAGCGATGAGCAATTCCCTCCATTTCAATCTGTGAAGGGTTCAGTGAATAGTACTATCTTTTTCCAGCTTGCATCTTAAAGTCAGAGTTTGAACACTGGACTGGTTTGATGTTTAAATTCTGAGCACTGAAGAATTGTGTATTCCTAAAAGGAAAATTGTGCATCTCTGTGACTATGTATTATTTTACAAAATAAAAACAAAACACTAATTCCAAGGTAACTGTTTGATTGTGATGCATGAGGAAAGTGAAGTATCGGGAAACATAAAATAAGTTGGAATAGAATTCCCATGTGTTAAATTTCTGGAACATGTCGGCGTTCATTCATAACCTTCCCGCCCCCCATTACATTCTATGCTCCAAAGGAAACAACTCAAGCTTTTCTTCAACGCTGAACTGTTCCGTCCTCGGCAACATCCCGATGAATCTCCTCTGTAGCCGTTCCAGTGAAATCACATCTTTCCTAGAGGATGGTGACCAGATTTGCAACACCAAACCTGGATTCCACTAATTATCACATAAAGTCATTGAATGACTCGTAAATGTGTGGTTTATACCAACAACCCAGTTTTATTCATTCAAAGTTGGGGAAACATTCACACCACCTGACTCGAGTATAAAGAGCACCTTAGTTGTAAATCTGAAGGAACTGCGGAAGTTGGAAATATAAGACAGAAATGGAAATTGCTGGAGGAAGTCAGCAGGTCTGACAGAACACACCCATTCTAAACAAGTCACTGGACTTAGGATAGATTATAGAATTCCTACAGTGTGGAAACAGGCCTTTCAGCCCAACAAGTCGACACCAACCCTCCAAAGAGTAGCCCACCCAGACCCATTCTCCTATATCTACCCCCGACTAATGCACCAAACTTACATATCCTTGAACACCAAAGGCAATTTGGCACGGCCAATTCACGTAACCTGCGCAGCTTTGGACTGTGGGAGGAAACCGGAGCATCCAGAGGAAGCCCATGCAGACACGGGGAGAATGTACAAATAACACACAGACAGTTACCCGAGGCTGGAATCAAACCCGGGTCCATGGCGCCGTGAGGCATTGGTGCTTATCACTGAGCCACTGTGCCGCCAATGCCGACTGACTGTGATTTCTCTTCACAGTTGTTACCTGACCTGTTGAGTTTCTCCAGTAATTTCTGTTTTTGTGTGAATCATACATCTGGCTATGTGTGAACTTGAGAAGCAAAAGTGACTTATTTGGATTACACTGTGGGATAAGGACAAGTAACAGCGAGAAAAGTAAGGGCAATTTCAGGTTGACCAAGACAAAACGTGAAAATAATAGATATGCTGGCAGGAATGGATTTCATTACAAGTTTATACTGAGCTTCAGAATTTTCCTGGCTCCTTTGACAAATTTATTTTTTTTAAAAAAGTTGTAGAGACTTGGGGAAGTCAGGGTACCTTTGACATCTGGAAAGCTGTTCTGATGACCTAATTGATTTTAACAACTCTGAATTACAGGGAGCCATTCAAACTGGCTGTTAATGCAAATGACAGTAGGTGTTGGTGCAGCTCTGTAACATGATAGAACATAGAACAGTGCAGCACCGGAACAGGCCCTTCAACCCACCACGTCTGTGTCGATCTTGATTCTCTTCTAAACCAATCCAATCTGCCTGCATGTGATCTGTATCCCTCTATTCTCTGCCGGTCCATACCTCTGTCTAAATGCCTCTTAAATGTTGCTGTTGTATCGGTTTCTACCACCTTTTATGGCAGGACTCCAGGCACCGACCACCCTCTATGTAAAAAACTTCCTTCGCATATTTCCTTTCAACTTTCTCCCTCTCACCGTAAACCTATGTCCCCTAGTTTTTGACATTTCCACTCTGGGTAAGGGATTCTGACTATCCCTCCTAACCACGCCTCTCATAATTTTATACAGTTCTGTCAGGCCAATGCTCAGCCTGCGATGCTCTAGTGAAACCAATCCAAGTTTTCTCACCTCTCTTTGTAGCTAATACACTCCAATCATGGCAGCATCCTGGTAAATCTCTTCTGCCCCCTCTCCAAAGCCTTCACATCCTTCCTATATTGTGGTGACCAGAATGGCACACAATACGCCAAAGGCGGTCTGACCAAAATCTTATACCTGCAACATAACATACCAACCTTTACACTCAGTGCCCTGACTAATGAAGTCAAGATTGTCATCTGCCTTCTTTACCACCTTATCCACTTGTTTTGTCACTGTCAGGGAGCTATAGACTTGCACCTCAAGATCCCCCTGTAAATCAATATTCCTGAGGGCCCTGCCATTTACTGTATACAGAGGAGACTCGATTATCCGGCATTCGATGATCATAATTATTTTGTTTTTCTTTTAATACACCAATTTTTGTGTCATCTGCAAACTAACGAAGCAAACCACCAACATTTTCATCCACATAATTTGCATATGTTACAAACAACAGGGGTCCCAATACAGATCCTTGTGGAAAACCACTGGTCACA